>NC_053022.1:307516922-307779875 GCF_003073215.2 Triticum urartu
GCGGAAGCCTAGGGGAGTGCCCATACTGGATACCCAGTTCTCTTTTGGTATGAAGAAGATGATGGTGATGATGAGGTAGTATTTTCCAATATAACCATGAGTAAATCCTTCAAACCTTGAATCTCCCGGAAGGCTTGATGAATTAATTCACTATTTTTCTTCACCTCAGCCATTATGTGTTTATTCTCAGGGCCCCACGGTTTTGTTCCTGCATTGTTTCTCTTGGCCGGGATATGTCCCAGTTGGAGGGTATGTGGCTACGAGGAGTGTTCTCGAACCCATATTTGTGAATCAAATTATGAAAGTTGTTATGATGTAACCTGTGTAAGAGCCTCCTCGGTGGGAGCTCTTCTTGCACTTCCAGGCTTGCTTGATAGTTCGATGATCCCATGGCTTGATGAGGATCAGGGTGAGTAGAGATGCCAGCTAGTGTACCCCTCTCGGAGGCCGGAGGGTGAATCCCAAAGGGACTTTCCTCCTCTTCCTCCATAGCAACCTCTTCAGCTCCGTCCCTCCTTAGATCTTCCTGAACTGACCTTATGTCTCCTTCTCCATTGTTGAAGGGTGAGGAAGACATGACGTTGATCTAGTTGAATCTGTCAGAAAATAGCAAGAAAAGAGAACAGAGGATTTTCTTCGTGATACGGTGATCAACAGGTTCGGGAAGTATATATAGATTTTTTATCTTGGAGGACAAGCATACGGAAGAAAAACGAAGTCCGGAAGGTGTCCCAGGTGGGCACAACCCACCTGGGGGCGCCCTGGTGTCTTGTGCCCGCCATGTGACGCTTCCTGGAAGTTTCTTTATTTCCAAAAAATTTAAATATGACAAAACTGATAAAAAATATTTTTGCGGATTTTCCGGAGTCCGTTTACTTACCGTATCACGTACCTCCTTATTTTCATTATTCTGGAGTGTTCCGAAAGGACTCTTTTATGTGTTCTTCCGGTGTCAAAGTTTGGATAACATTACTTTCAACATTAATGGGTGTACCTGAGATATAATGCTTTATTCGTTGCCCATTGACAACCTTTGGGTTAGTACCTTTGGAGTTATATATTTTGATGTCTCCAGACCGGTAAACTTCCTCGATAACATAGGGGCCTTCCCATTTTGAGAGGAGTTTTCCTGCAAAGAATCTGAAATGAGAGTTGTACAAAAGAACATATTCTCCTACTTTAAACTCACACTATTGGATTCTTTTGTCATGCCATATTTTTACTTTTTCTTTGAACAATTTTGCATTTTCATAACCTTGGGTTCTCCATTCATCTAAATAGCTAATATCAAATAACCACTTTTCACCAACAAGTTTGAAATCATAATTGAGCTCTTTGATTGCCCAATATGCTTTATGTTTTAACTCAAGAGGAAAATGTTAAATATAGATAGCATGAGTTATTATTGTTGACATCACCCTTGAGGTGAATACATTGGGAGGCAAAACTATAAGCCCCTATCTTTCTATGTGTTCGGTTGAAACGTTTTGCTCATGTGTGCGCAGTGAGTGTTAACAATCATAGAAGACTATATGATGGTTGAGTATGTGGACTTGCCTAAAGGCTCCGATACATGACCCTTCCTGAAAAGATGATGAATTGTAGTTGCAAAGTTGACTGAGAACATAGTTTGTTGGGTTTTAATAGAGTTTTTGCTTCATACTTCGATTGTGTGATGAATTGTTACTTATTCATGATAAGTATTTGATAAAAGTTCTATGATAAAAGTCTTATGTTTAATTTTTTTGCTGTTACAATAATCGACATGATGCTTCTATGTCTGTATTTTGTTTTCATCGACACCTCTCTCTGAAGGCATGTGGACATGTTTTTCGATTTTGGTTTTCGCTTGAGGACAAGCGAGGTCTAAGCATGGGGGATTTGATACGTCCATTCTGCATCATGTTTTCTTACTGTTATTTATAATATTTTTATCCATAATAATTCTTTTTGGAGTAATTCTAATGCCTTTTCTCTCATAATATGCAAGGTATACACAAAGAGGGAGAATTCCGGCAGCTGGAAATCTAGACCTGAAAAAGCTATGTCAGGCTACCTATTCTGCACAACTCCAAATGAGCTGAAACTTCACGAGGATTTTTTATGGAATATTTAAGAATTATTGGAGCAAATAACTACCAGAGGGGCCCCACCAGGTGGCACAACCCACCTGGGCATGCAAGGGAGCCCAAGCGTGCCCTGGTAGGTTGTGCTCACACAGGCCCGCCTCCGATGCCCATCTTCTGGTATATAAGTCATTTTGACCTAGACAAAATAAGGAGAGGACTTTCGGGACGGAGCGCCGCCTCGAGGCGGAACTTGGGCAGGAGCACTTTGGCCCTCCGGTGGAGCGATTCCGCCGGGGGAACTTCCCTCCCGGAGGGGGAAATCATCGTCATCATCATCACCAACAACTCTCCAATCTTGGGGAGGGCAATCTCCATCAACATCTTCAACAACACCATCTCATCTCAAACCCTAGTTCATCTCTTGTGTTCAATCTTGTTACCGGAACTATAGATTGGTGCTTGTGGGTGACTAGTAGTGTTGATTACATCTTGTAGTTGATTACTATATGGTTTATTTGGTGGAAGATTATATGTTCAGATCCAATATGCT
This sequence comes from Triticum urartu, assembly GCF_003073215.2. Classification (NCBI taxonomy): domain Eukaryota; kingdom Viridiplantae; phylum Streptophyta; class Magnoliopsida; order Poales; family Poaceae; genus Triticum; species Triticum urartu. The sequence continues at coordinate 307,519,542 of NC_053022.1, forward strand.
ATTTAATACTCCTCTGATCATGAGCATGTTTATCATTTGTGAGTAGTTACTTTTGTTCTTGAGGTCACAGGAGAAATCATGTTGCAAGTAATCATGTGAACTTGATATGTGTTCGATATTTTGATAGCATGCATGTTGTGATTCCCTTAGTGGTGTCATGTGAACATCGACTACATGACACTTCACCATATTTGGGCCTAAGGGAATGCATTGTGGAGTAGCAATTAGATGATGGTGTAACGCCCCGAGTCTGATGCGCCAGGTGTCTTCCAGTTATTCGCCGAGGTTGTCATGTCATTTGCTTGCGTGTTGCATTTCATCATGTCATCATGTGCACTGCATCATCATGTTTCTGAAACTTGCATTCGTCCGGGTCTCCCCGTTCCTTTCATTGTCCATTCTGAGCCCAGACACACTTGCACGCGCCCGCGGCACGTCTGAAATAGTATTTTATAAGTGGCCGGGAAATATTCTCGGAATGGGAGGAAAGTTGGTGTGCGGTCTTGTTATAGTTTAGGTAGACCGCCTGTCAAGTTTCGTCGCATTCGGAGTTCGTTTGACAGCCCAATCGGTAAATATATAGCGGCATTATAACCGGTCATATGTCGGACGTTTTCGGTCTCCGGAAACTGTTGCCGGGCTTTCCCTCTCTTTCCTCCCTAGACCGTCTACTCAGCCCACTACCTACCACCAGGCCCAACCTAACCTCTCTCGTCAGCCCACGGCCCCCTCGTGCGCATCTGAAAGTTGTCCCGAACCCGACCCGGGCAGTCGTCACCGTTGGGTCCGGATCATCCCCAAACATCCCTTAAATATCATCCACTAGGCTTTACTCTCAAATAAACATGGTGCTCAACACATGTATTATTTTGAGGAGCTCAAGTATTCTTCTTCTTGCATTCTGAAGTGCAATTCTTTCTACCTTATCTTTTTAGATGGTGTTATGTCATCCTTGACAGTTTCCTTCATGTTTCATGGGTGATAAGTTGTCATGAATGAGATATTTAAACCCATCAATCTCTTCATTGGTATTACCTTGGGTTATATTTCACCTAAAGCCTTCCCTAAGGATTGTTGCTATTTATGGTGCTCATAAATGACCCTATTTCTTTATTTATCCTCCCGGTGAAATAAGTTTCGCGTTTTCCTTGTTCATGTCAATCCAATCTATTGTTTTTCGGTAGTGGCCGAATTTCACCTCATAGTTTTGAGATGTTTTCCATAAGTCCACAACAAGCTTACTCTTTTCGTTGTTGGTTTTCCAACAACTCCGTTCAACCTTTTCTTCGTAAGCATGCTCTTTCAACTTTATTTGTGAGAGTTGTCATTCGTCTTCTCCGTTCTTTTTCTTTCCAACCATCTATTTTTCCATTCATTTATTCCGGAGGCATGGTGACATTGCTCTCTTCATCCCATCATCTCGTTTTTTCCAAGATCATGCTCTTTCCTTTGCCTATCCATTCAACCGGAGCGTCGTGTCCTACATTCAAGTTCTTCCCATTCTATCAAGTTTTACCTCCCTTCTCAACCGGAGTGCTGTCTGAAATCTTTCTTACCCATTGTGCCATTCTTTCAATAGTTCCGGAGGCAGTGTGTTGTTGGTTTCATCAAGTATCATCCAATCTTCCCAAGTTCATATTCAATTCCTTTCATTTACAGTCGGAGTGCTGCCCAAATTATATCAGTCTTATTCCTTCTCTATCTTGTTTTAACCGGAGTGTTGTGTCCATCATTTATCTTCTAACCGAAGTCTCATCCAAGTGCTTTAATTTTGCCAAGTTCATATTCTATGCTTTCCATTTCCAACCGGAGTGGTGTCGTAATAGATCCTTATCGTTCCTTGTACATCGTGTTTCAATCGGAGTGCTTGCATCAACCTCTTACCCATCGTAACACTTTTCTTATGCCTTTCAACCTACAAGGTTCTAGTAATGTTCCTTGTTCCTCTTTTCTAACAGAGTGTTTCAACTTTGTTCATCTTCGTTGTATTCTGTCTTTCAATTTGTTCAACCTCGCAAGGTTCTTTGGTTTCACTTATTTGTTAAAGAAGCAACTTAGTTTTACCTCTTCCTCTTCCGTTTCTCTCCGGTGCCATCCTAGATCTTGGGACGAGATCCTGTTGTAGTGGTGGAGTGTTGTAATGCCCCGAGTCCGATACGCCACGTGTCTTCCAGTTATTCACCGACGTTGTCATGTCATATGCTTGCGTGTTGCATTTCATCATGTCATCATGTGCATTGCATCATCATGTTTTTCAAACTTGCATTCGTCTGGGTCTCCCCGTTCCTTCCGTTGTCCGTTCTGAGCCCAGATACACTTGCACGCGCCCGCGGCACGTCTGAAATAGTATTTTATAAGTGGTCGGGAAATATTCTTGGAATGGGAGGAAATTTGGCGTGCGGTCTTGTTATAGTGTAGGTAGCCCACCTGTCAAGTTTCGTCGCATTCGGAGTTCGTTTGACAGCCCAATCGGTAAATATATAGCGGCATTATAGCCGGTCATATGTCGGACGTTTTCGGTCTCCGGAAACTGTTGTTGAGCTTTCCCTCTCTTTGCTCCCTAGGCCGTCTACTCAGTCCACTAATTACCACCAGGCCCAACCTAACCTCTCTCGTCAGCCCGCGGCCCCCCTCGTGCGCGTCCGAAAGGTGTCCCGAACCCGACCCGGGCAATCGTCACCGTTGGGTCCGGATCATCCCCAAACATTCCTTAAATATCATCGTTTCTTCGTTGGACTCCCCTAAGCTATTTATCATGGAACGTCCGATTTTGATCAGAGGGACCAAATCGCCAGCATCTAGTTCCCCTACCTATTTATAACCAGACCAAACCCATAAATTGCACATGAGGATTTTTCCGGACTTGTTGCTTGTTGTTCCGGCCTCATTTAAACTTGCCTAGATAGGTAGTTTTCATATGCATCACCCATTGCCATGTTTAATAACATTTAATATTGTTGGGTACATAAACGAGAGAGAACTAAATAATTGATGTGGTGCTTCTTCAATGTGCAACCCGTTGCATATTGAGCTCCACTTAATTTGTAGTATTGTTTGTGCACTTTGCCATGCCATGCCTCATTAAACCGGACATGCATCATACTTGTTTGTGCATCATGCCATGTTTATGTGATGGTTGTTTACCATGTTATTTGCTTCTATCTGTTGTTGCTTCTTCGTGTTAGTTCCAATAATGTCGCGTTTGTGAGGACTTGTTCGACTACGTTGGTTCGTCTTCTTCATGGACTCGTTCTTCTTCCTTGCGGGATCTCAGGAAAGATGACCATACCCTTGGAATCACTTCTATCTTTGCTTGCTAGTTGTTCGCTCTATCGCTATGTCGCGCTACCTACCACTTGTTTATCATGCCTCCCATATTGCCATGTCAAGCCTCTAACCAACCTTTCCTAGCAAACTGTTGTTTGGCTAAGTTACCACTTTTGCTCAGCCCCTCTTATAGTGTTGTTAGTTGCAGGTGAAGTTGAAGTTGGTTCCATGTTGGAACATGGATTTGTTGGGATATCACAATATCTCTTATGTAATTAATGCATCTATATACTTGGTAAAGGGTGGAAGGCTCAGCCTTATGCCTGGTGTTTTGTTCCACTCTTGCCGCCCTAGTTTCTCTCGTACCGGTGTTATGTTCCTTGATTTTGCGTTCCTTACGCGGTTGGGTGTTATGGGAACCCCTTGACAGTTCGCTTTGAATAAAACTCCTCCAGCAAGTCCCAACCTTGGTTTTACATTTGCCTAACAACCTATTACCCTTCCCATGGGTCGGCCAACCCGAGGGTCATCTTTATTTTAACCCCCCTGGGCCAGTGCTTCTCTAAGTACTGGTCCGAACCGAGTAGACTGCAGGGCCACCTTGGGGAAACTTGAGGTTTGGTTTTACTCGTAGGATGTCTCATCCGGTGTTGCCCTGAGAATGAGATACGTGCAGCTCCTAACGGAATTGTCGGCACATCGGGCGGCTTTGCTGGTCTTGTTTTACCATTGTCGAAATGTCTTGTAACCGGGATTCTGAGACTGAGCGGGTCTTTCCGGGAGAAGGAATATCCTTCATTGACCGTGAGAGCTTGTGATGGGCTAAGTTGGGACACCCTTGCAGGGTTTGAACTTTCGAAAGCCGTGCCCACGGTTATGTGGCAGATGGGAATTTGTTAATATCCGGTTGTAGAGAACTTGACACTTGACTTAATTAAAATGCATCAACCACGTGTGTAGCCATGATGGTCTCTTTTCGGCGGAGTCCGGGAAGTGAACACGACCTTGTGTTATGCTTGAACATAAGTAGTTCCAGGATCACTTCTTGATCGCTTCTAGCTTCTCGACCAAGCGCTGCTTCTCTTCTCGCTCTTATTTGCGTAAGTTAGCCACCATATATGCTTAGTGCTTGATGCAGATCCACCTCACTACCTTCCCCTACCCATAAGCTTAAATAGTCTTGATCTCGCGGGTGTGTTATTGCTGAGTCCTCGTGACTCACAGATACATCCAAACAGTTGCAGGTGACGATGATACCAGTGCAGGTGGCGCAACCGAGCTCAAGTGGGAGCTCGATGAAGATCTTGATCGTTATTTTGTGTCTTTTCCGGTTGATCAGTAGTGGAGCCCAGTTGGGACGATCGGGGATCTAGCATTTGGGGTTGTCTTCCTTTATTTTGGTTCCATAGTCGGACCTTGATTGTATTCTGGATGATGTATGTTTAACTTGTATTTGTGTGAAGTGGCGATTGTAAGCCAACTCTTTATCCCTTTCTTATTCAGTACATGGGATGTGTGAAGATTACCCCTCTTGCGACTAGCCTACCGTGCGGCTATGCCTCTAAGTCGTGCCCCGACACGTGGGAGATATAGCCGCATTGTGGATGTGACAGATGGGTTGCGAGAGTGACAAAAGCTTAAACCCCAGTTTATGCGCTATTCCGTAAGGGACTGATTGGATCCAAAAGTTTAATGCTATGCTTAGAATTTATTCTTAATACTTTTCTCGTAGTTGCGGATGCTTGCGGGAGGGTTAATCATAAGTAGGAGGTTTTTTCAAGTAAGAACAACACCTAAGCACCGGTCCACCCACATATCAAATTATCAAAGTAGCGAACACAAATCGAACCAACATGATGGAAGTGACTACATGAAATTCCCGTGTACCCTCAAGAACACTTTGCTTATCATAAGAGACCGTTTTGGCCTGTCCTTTGCCTCAAAACGATTGGGCTACCTTGCTGCACTTTTGCTACTACTATCGTTACTTGCTCGTTACAAATTATCTTGCTATCAAACTACTCTTCTACTTGCAATTTCAGCACTTGCAGACATTACCTTACGGAAAACCACTTGTCATTTCCTTCTGCTCCTCGTTGGGTTCGACACACTTACTTATCGAAAATAGCTACAATTGATCCCCTATACTTGTGGGTCATCAAGGCTATTTTCTGGCGCCGTTTCCGGGGAGTGAAGCACTTTTGGTAAGGAAAAATTTATATAGTGTGCTGAAATTTATTGTCACTTTGTTACTATGGAAAACAATCCTTTGAGGGGTTTGTTTGGGGTATCCTCACCTTGATCGGAACCACAATTAGCTACCCCTCAACCTACTACACCTACTGAAAATATTGAATTTGAAATTCCTTCGGGTATGATAGAACAACTGCTAGCTAATCTGATTGAGTTTTACCTTTGAGGTTTCACTATTATCGGATTGAATACTATTATGGATTTGAGAACACTTGTTGTATGTCTTGCATGGGATAGCAATGGTGACAATGGGGTATTCTATTGATTCACTCGATGTATGTTTTGGCACTCAACTCGCGGATTCCCGAGGTGACATTGGGGTAATCTATGCATAGGGGTTGATGCACGTTTTCGTCCTTGTTTCTCCAGTATAAATCTTGGGGCACTCTTTGAGGTTCTTTATGTTGGATCGAATATTATGAATCTGAAGTTGTTTGATGCATATCGTATAATTGACCCATGGATACTTGTGGTGACATTGGAGTATCTAGGTGGCATTAGGGTTGATTGATGTGTGACATATGGTGTTATTTTACTGTGAACTCTTGGGTTGTTTGTGACACTTATATGAATAGCTCAATGGATTGATCAGAAAGAATAACTTTGAGGTGGTTACGTACCCTACAAGCAATTTCATCTTATGTTCTTTGCGACAGGAACTTTGGAGTGACTTTTGTTGCACGTTGAGGCATTGTTGTATGATCTAAATATGTTATCATTGTAGAGAGAACTTGCACTAGTGAAAGTATGAACCCTAGGCCTTGTTTCCAAGCATTGCAATACCGTTTTTGTTCACTTTTGTTACTAGTTACCAGATGACCCACAAGTATAGAGGATCTATCATAGTCCTTTCGATAAGTAAGAGTGTCGAACCCAATGAGGAGAAGAAGGAAATGACAAGCGGTTTTCAGTAAGGTATTCTTTGCAAGCACTGGAATTATCGGTAACATATAGTTTTGTGATAAGGTAATTTGTAACGGGTAACAAGTAATAAAAGTAAATAAGGTGCAGCAAGATGGCCCAATCCTTTTTGTAGCAAAGGATGAGCCTGGACAAACTCTTATATAAAGGAAAGCGCTCCCGAGGACACATGGGAATTATCGTCAAGCTAGTTTTCATCACGTTCATATGATTCGCGTTCGGTACTTTGATAATTTGATATGTGGGTGGACCGGTGCTTGGGTACTGCCCTTACTTGGACAAGCATCCCACTTATGATTAACCCCTCTTGCAAGCATGCGCAACTACAAAATAAGTATTAAGGTAAACCTAACTATAGCATGAAACATATGGATCCAAATCAGCCCCTTACGAAGCAACACATAAACTAGGGTTTAAGCTTCTGTCACTCTAGCAACCCATAATCTACTTATTACTTCCCAATGCCTCCCCCTAGGCCCGAACAATGGTGACGTGTCATGTAGTCGACGTTCACATGACACCACTAGAGGAAAGACAACATACATCTCATCAAAATATCAAACGAATACCAAATTCACATGACTACTTATAGCAAGACTTCTCCCATGTCCTCAGGAACAAACGTAACTACTCACAAATCATATTCATGTTCATAACCAGAGGGGTATTAATATGCATAAAGGATTTGAACATATGATCTTCCACCAATTAAACCAACTAGCATCAACTACAAGGAGTAATCAACACTACTAGCAACCCACAGGCACCAATCTGAGGTTTTGAGACAAAGATTGGATACAAGAGATGAACTAGGGTTTGATATGAGATGGCGCTGGTGAAGATGTTGATGGAGATTGACCCCCTCCCGATGAGAGGATCGATGGTGACGATGATGGTGATGATTTCCCCCTCCCAGAGGGATGTTTCCCCGGCAGAATAGCTCCGTCGGAGCCCTAGATTGGTTCCGCCTCGTGGCGGCGGTGTTTCGTAAGCTTGCTTATGATTTTTTCCAGGGCGAAAGAGTTCATATAGCCAAAGATGGGCACCGGAGGCCTGACAGGGGGCCCACGAGACAGGGGGCGCACCCAGGGGTAGGGCGCGCCCCCACCCTCCTGGATGGTGGGTGGTACCCCTCCGGTGCATCCTTCGCCCAATATTTTTTATAAAATCCTAAACTGACTTCGGTGGAGTTTCAGGACTTTTGGAGTGGTGCAGAATAGGTCTCTAGTATTTGCTCCTTTTCCAGCCCAGAATTCCAACTGCCGGAATTCTCCCTCTTCGTGCAAACCTTGTAAAATAAGAGAGAATAGGCATAAGTATTGTGACATAATGTATAATGACAGCCCATAATGCAATAAATATCGGTATAAAGTCATTAATGGCGCTCGGCCTCTTCCTTTGCTCCCCCATGGCTCCGGTCACTCCGTGACCTTCTGTAGCTCGTCTGGTTCCTTCTCGTAGTGACCCCGTGCCCTCCCCGTGAACGATAGCGCGATAGAGCCGTGGCCGGACTCGCCCGGCAGCAACCGGTGCGGGTGCGCTCGCCCCGCCTATTTATAGCCCTCCCTGCGCAGTCCCGAGAACACCACTTGCCTCACTTCACTCCCAAGATCTCGCCCCACTTCTTCCCCGAGCCAGAGCTACTCTCCCCCACCTCCCGCTATTGCCATGGCTGCCGCCTCCTCTCGCTCAAATTCGAGCAACCTCGAGCCCCTCCTTCTCCCCACCATCACCAGAGCCCTCCTACACCACCCCTGACCCTTCCCAATACCGCGCCGCCGTTGTTCTGTGGCCGAGGCGCCGTGCTCAACTCTGGATGAAACCACCGTCCGCCATGCCCTTGCTCCCGCCCTCCTCAGTCCACCACGACGACCGTGGAATACCCCATCGGGTGCGTCTCCTCCTGCTGAACTCGTCCATAGGTCGAGCGACGCAAGAGGTGGCCGGAGTCGCCGGGGATCCACGTCGGGGCTGTCGGCCTCGTCTCTGCATCGCGGGTGAGCGGGAGGAGGAAGAAGGAGCCAGGCCAGGAGGGCCCCACCTCCACGCGGGCCCCGCCCGTCAGCCTCTCAGCGTTGACCCCGCCACTGCCACGCGGATAAGTGGAAGCGTACTTCCGAAAGTATGTTTTCCAGTGGAGAAAGCGTATTTTGGAGCTCTTCGGCTATAAGTGCGCTTTCCCAGTTCTGAAAACGTATTTTCTCTTAAGGTGTTTTCTGTTTTCTCTCTCAGGGGCCTGTTTGTAGAAATCTTTTTACAGATTGGTCCCTGGACTTCGTCGGGCTATAACTTTTTGCTCGAGACTCCGAATGAGGTGAATCCAACGCCCACATCTTCGTCTCGTCGATCCCGTTCCGTTCACATCATTTTCACTATGGTTTTACATTGTTAAAATGACCTTTTTGCCCTTGCCCCTAATCAGCCCCCTTTGAGAGAGAATATTTTCCAGCGAATCTTTTCGCGGCTTCACCACACTTCTCCTCGGAACCTTCTTCATCCCCAGGTAAGCCAGGTCCACCATTTGCATGATAGCCATGCAGTAGCATCGGTTTTCAACTTGAATCTTTAAATAATTGTATGTTTGTTTTGCTACTGTTGTCGTTATTTCGGTTATGCTTATGGATCGGTGGTTACCATCATGCTATGTCTTCTTGCACTCTGTTATCATGTTCTACCTGCTAGTATTACTTCCAAATTGGCCATGCTTGGTAGTAGTACATGTTGGGTTGGTCATGTTCTTCGGTGCATGACTGTCGTCGGTTACCGAGTACCATTGATATGCATTGTTCCTTTGCTGTTAGTTGGCTAAGTGTTTTCTCGGTAATGTTATTGATGTGTTCTTGCATGGTATTTGTTGTTGATGCTAGTGGTCATGTTATGCTATGAGTAGTGTTATACTTGTGATATTCATGCTCGTCATTATGTCATGCTCAGTTGGATATGATTGATGGTTGGTATGGTTGATAGTTATGTTGCACCCCATGCTTATATCATGCTCATGCATTGTTACTGCATCATGTTATTTTATCATGGCTTAGCATATTGCATTCAAGTTTAACCAGATTAAATTGAACTTGAACAACTGTTGGCTGAGTCATGGTGCCACCATATCGAGCTGACCAGTGCAACCACATTTGTCTTTTATGGGGAGGTCCTAACTGGGTTTATTGTCATGCCTCTCGCCGGTGCCTCCAACTAGGGAAGGTTATGCGCGGGCGCTACCTTGGCCGGGTAGGACGACATAAGCTTTGTGTGCGCGTAGTTGTTGTAGCCGGCTTGTCCCTGTTTGGGACCGTTTTTGTTTTGCCACAATGGTGGCCGTTGATGCCTTTGGTAGGCACGGGGCCACCCAGGACTTATCCTAGAGGGGAGATGGTCGGAGTGGCCGGGGGAGTGTCATGGCAGTAGGAAGGTTTTGTTGGAATGCCATTGGTCCACCCGAATGGGAGTGCCAGGCCATGGGTTCCATGGTGTGGGTATAGTGCGCTACCTCTAGAGAGTGTGTATTAAATATATCGATAGTCGCGCCCGTGGATATGGGCCCAGTTCGTAGTTGGTCACATTGCGGCAACAATAATAATAATGTGCTTAATAATAACCCTGGTTCAATGATGAGAAAGAGATTGGTTGTGATCGTGAGATGATCACCGTGGTATCGAGGATACCGAGTTGATGGATATTTGTGGTATTATGCGAGAGTCAAGGGTAAAGATCAAGCTCCTTGTGGTCATGTAATGGTTACTACGGTATTGTTAATACCAAGCTTGATTGGATCCTGAGATGATCATGTGATGTCCATGATGGTTACGAGGTAACCCGAACAGAGTAAGTTGGTGCATGATAACGTCATCATGTTGCAGGATAGTGTCATCATGTTTATATGGTCATGCCATGCTCATATTGTTCTAGATGTATCATGTTGTTCATGCCATGTTGTTCTGATAGTATCATGTTAATCCTTGTTAACCTATAATTTCCATTCCATTGTCTGTCTTGATTGCTTTGGTTGCTGTGAGCTTGCAAGTACATTCAATGTACTGACCTGGCATGTCATGCCAGTTTGCTGGTCATGCCGGATTTGATTGCTTGTTTGACATGGATCCCTTGTTGCAAGCTAGGATAAACGTTCCAGCCAGAGTCCCTGCGGAGTGGAGTTCATCACCGTCGTCGTTGTTCCGCTGTCAGTAGTTATTCTGCTGCTTCGTGTTGTTCTGCTGCTTGCATGGAGCAACCGTGGCAGGCATAGTGTCACTATGCCGATGTAATCCCCTTGTATCCATATAGCGTGTAATAAAGAGCTGATTTGTTCTATGCTAAGCAGTGCCATATTCCAGAAGACTTCTCCTCGATCTTTGGGCTGGAATACGGGACGTTCCGGTTTATCTGAGCCGGGGTGCCACAGGGCTTGGTGTCAAAGCAGGTCTGGCTGTAGGATGCCCAGCTCGCGCGAGTGTTAGAAAGCGGTACTATAGAGCCCAGTTGGTTTGTTGCACTTGATTGCTGCATTTGTTTGTTGCATAGCATGCATATAGATCATTATATGGTCGCTAATGGTTGATCTTATGAGTGTGGGTGGCATCGGTTTCGATCTGCTACATGCACCCTTCCTCTTTGCATCCCTGCTTTTCGGTGTTCGGCGTCATCTCTGTCCCCACAGAGTGATGCCCTGGTACCAAGTGTTCCAGACACCATTTGCTGGAGTTATGCTCAGATATCGGGTCGATATATTTCTGGCATCCACCCATATTGTTTCGGTGATAGACATGTATCTATGCCGAATCATGCTATCAATCTCGCCCCTTTGGCAACCCTTACCGATCTTTGTTATCAAAAAAGGGCAACGCCAGCAGGCCTTGCTTTTCCTCCACTATACTACCTTGTCATTCCATTCTTTGGACGTGTATGATTCCCTTTAATACACTTGATGATGATGTGGTCGTGACCTTTGTGTCTCGCTACATGATCACCAAGTCTGTCCTTGCCTCCGTATCCATCCAGTTGCAACCGGAGTTCAGCCAGCGCTTGGTGTAGCCTTGGTTACACCAATTCCTTCCACACATGGATTTCATTTTCGTGCACACCACCACAACATACTAGACCGTAATACTGGAGTTTCTGCGATATTTGTGTGCTTAGGTATGCATGCATATTATTGTTGTAAGTAGCACTAATATGTGATATTGCTTAATTAATTTTATTATTGGTATGCCTGTGTGCTGTTGTTTTCGTCGTTTCTTTTGCTTCTTTCTTTGGGCCTTCGGTGTTGCCATATTTTCCCCTTATTAAAGTTGATCGTCAACCACACTGGACCCGAAGAGTCAGTAAGGAACTGAAGTATTTGGAAACCCAGCTAAACAGAATGAAATTCTTAGCCGACTGAAGTGAAATGGGGAAGATCTGATCGTGATGCTGACCATCAAGTTTGCATTAGTGTGCACTCCTCGCAACAGTATGGGTAATCAAGTCTCCCTCGGTGTGCACTCTTCATAGCAGAAATAATCAAATCAGCAAGAAGATAAATTGTGTGCAAGATCGACAGTATATCATCGGTCAAAGGCATGATTCAGATGCAAGGTTTGATTCTTCGATGAGGATTATTTTGAAACCCGATATACCTGGAATAAAGCAAGAATGTGCCATGTATTCAATGCTCAGAAAGGAGGATAGTTCGGCAAACCCTTTTCATACAAGAATCCACAGCAGAAATATTAAGATGGTGTGTGTATATAGTAACTGGTCCGCATATCACAATGAAAAAGCTTCTAGTGTAAGCAACTCAATCTTCCCTCGCAAGCTACCGGAGAAGCTTCCAAAGCAAGATTCCTCTGTCTTCCTCAATACGATACATGGACGACTTCCCGTGCAAGGTACTATGTCTTCATTAATGAGCAACCACAAAAGCTTTAGGCATAAGGAACCAAGTCCTTCCCCAGCAAGTCTTTAAGGGGGAAAGCTTTTGAAGCACGATACCCAGTCTTCCTTAGCAAGATAGTCTGATGGATTCCAGCATAAGTCATCCAATCTCCCTCAGTACGGCATGGGATATTACACTATGAGTTGGCAGCATTTGGCAGTGCATTCCAAGAATCAGATCTGCAACAGGTTGGTCAGAAGCAAGAATCAGTCAGAAAACAAGTCTGCCTCAAGAATTAAATTCTCATTTATATTGTGAGCATGCTGACAAGCTCTTGCAACTCAGTGGTACGATGGTGAAGGCGAGGTGAGAATCCGGAAATCTCACGAGTCATGCCAAAATAAGAAAGTCAGTTATACACCTTAGTTGGTGATGCAAGAACCGACAAGTTTTGGAGAAAGACAACATGGGAGAACAAATTTTTTCAGTACTCAGAAAGGCCAGTTGCCTCATGATTCCTATCACACGATACATGAATAAGGATAAAATCACGATTGACAAAGTATTGCACCGACAGTAGCAATGGATGCATGAAGACGCAATATGACCAAGCTCTTTCAGCAAAGGATCCGGACAAAGAGAACAGTAATGCAGGAGCAAGACTAATAATTGTTGCATGACCCACATGGTGCAGATCCCTCGAACAGTCCGAGTCAGTATTGCTCAATCATGAATATTCACCTAAGGAGTCTACTCAATTTTGGTAAGGAACCCATATCCAGACAACCCGCTCAGTTAACCGCATATGCTCAAGTTTGTCAGTATCGAATATCTGGGTTATGAAGTCAGACCAAAGGTAAATTCAACAGCTTGTTTCTAGCGACTATCGTAAAGCATCACACAGCCTACTATCCTCATGGATATACCAACATAACGAATGATCAGTATGAGTAATAACAGTCTCGAAGCATGTGCCCTCACTTATGTGAATCACCAAATGATAGCCTGTCTGGAACAAATTTTTTTCTGCCAGAGCCACCGCCAGTCAAGGATGAGGATATTATCATATAAGATCATACCCCTTATGTTGGACACTTCAGGTGACAATCAAATTTTTGATATGAATCTGAGACTCAAGACAGTGGAGCCAGTCAAGATGATTCAGAAATTCCCGCGATAAGTCAGAATCTGTCAGGAAAACGGTTGTGCTTTAACTCACAGCTTTGAACCCAGAGAACCCGTATTTTGTGGAGGAACCCAATGCAAGGAGTAAGAGCTTGGGTGTTCATCAGGAAAAAATTGATCACCAATTCATGGAAGTTTGTCAGTACAGCCACAACAATCGGAAATCACTCTCGGAATTGTGAGACGGGCATATATTTTAGTCATGATGACAAATCACACTCAGCTAAGTCAGCAGATATGAAAAGAATTGGAGCCAGTATAAGCATGAAAATTGTTGGGGAACGTTGCATAAAACAAAAAATTTCCTACTCGTTTCACCAAGATCCATCTAGGAGTTCATCTAGCAACGAGTCATCGGATGCATCTACATACCTTTGTAGATCGCGTGCGGAAGCGTTCAAAGAACGGTGATGATGTAGTCGAACACGACGTGATCCAAATCACCGATGACCAAGCACCGAACGGACGGCACCTCCGCGTTCAACACACGTACGGGACAGGAGACGTCTCCTCCTTCTTGATCCAGCAAGGGGGAAGGAGAGGTTGATGAAGATCCAGCAGCACGACGGCGTGGTGGCGGATGCAGGGCATCACAGTAGCAGGGCTTCGCCTATACTATGAGAGAGAGACGTAACGGGGAGAGAGGGAGGCGCCAGGGGCTGGTGTATGAAGTCCCTCCTCTCCCCCACTATATATAGGGGTGCTAGGGGGGCTCCGGCCCTAGGAGATGGAATCTCCTAGGGGGGGCGGCGGCCAAGGGTGGGGGGCTTGCCCCCCAAGCAAGGGGGCGCCCCCTTTAGGGTTTCCCCTCAACCCTAGCCGCATGGGCCCTAGGGGAGTGGCGCCCCAGCCCACTTTGGGCTGGGTTCCCTCCCACTTCAGCCCATGGGGCCCCTCGGGATAGGTGGCCCCACCCGGTGGACCCCCGGGACCCTTCCGGTGGTCCCGGTACAATACCGGTGACCCCGAAACTTGTCCCGATGGCCGAAACAGCACTTCCTATATATATAATTCTTTACCTCCGGACCATTCCGGAACTCCTCGTGACGTCCGGGATCTCATCCGGGACTCCGAACAACATTCGGGTTACTGCATATACATATCTTCACAACCCTAGCGTCACCGAACCTTAAGTGTGTAGACCCTACGGGTTCGGGAGACAAGCAGACATGACCGAGACGACTCTCCGGTCAATAACCAACAACGGGATCTGGATACCCATGTTGGCTCCCACATGCTCCACGATGATCTCATCGGATGAACCACGATGTCGAGGATTCAATCAACCCCGTATGCAATTCCCTTTGTCAATCGATATGTTACTTGCCCGAGATTCGATCGTCGGTATCCCAATACCTCGTTCAATCTCGTTACCGGCAAGTCACTTTACTCGTACCGTAATGCATGATCCCGTGACCAGACACTTGGTCACTTTGAGCTCATTATGATGATGCATTACCGAGTGGGCCCAGTGATACCTCTCCGTCATACGGAGTGACAAATCCCAGTCTTGATCCATGTCAACCCAACAGACACTTTCGGAGATACCCGTAGTCTACCTTTATAGTCACCCAGTTACGTTGTGACGTTTGGTATACCCAAAGCACTCCTACGGTATCCGGGAGTTACATGATCTCATGGTCTAAGGAAAAGATACTTGACATTGGAAAAACTCTAGCAAACGAACTATACGATCTTGTGCTATGTTTAGGATTGGGTCTTGTCCATCACATCATTCTCCTAATGATGTGATCTCGTTATCAATGACATCCAATGTCCATAGTCAGGAAACCATGACTATCTGTTGATCAACGAGCTAGTCAACTAGAGGCTTACTAGGGACATGTTGGTGTCTGTTATTCACACATGTATTACGATTTCTGGATAACACAATTATAGCATGAATAAAGACAATTATCATGAATAAGGAAATATAATAATAATGCTTTTATTATTGCCTCTAGGGCATATTTCCAACAAAAATGTGAGGTAAGATCTGTCAGGATATGGATACAGTGAAGCAAACCACCCCAGAGCCAGTCACGTAAGTCAGATGAAGAATTTAGTGGGAACAATCAATAAAGGAAAACGGATACCCGAGTTGGAAACGGTCTCCTTAAGTCAGTATATGCATACTTATTCCCTGAGCAACCAAATCTCGAGGACGAGATTTCTTTACGGGGGGAAGAGTTGTCACAGCCTGATTTTTGGCCCTTTCTTTTTCTTTTGTTTCTCTGAGATTTTTGCTTGAGCTTTCTTTTTCCGTGGCTGCGTGGTCTGGAAACTGAAGAAGATGCCCTTTTCTTTCTTTCCAGACTGACTTGTCATCCTCAAACCCTTCCAAGACCTTTCCATTTTCACCCTAGCCCAACCCCAATATTCGTTTGCTAGGGAATATTCCTTTTTTTTCTATTAAAGGAATAACCCAGTCTGCCCTAGGTTGTGAAGCAACCTATATTTCTATCACTCCTAAAATTCCCAAATAATTCTCATAAATTATTTGGGTCATATCTTCATCAAATATGGCAAAACTTTTCATTGCCATGTTCAAAATTAATTCCCAAATATTCCTTTCCTATTCTGTCCTAAATGGCACATTGTGAATAAAGTGCTATTTATCTTTTCTCAATTGACCCCAAACTTTTTGGACACCTTTTCCTCTCCAAATAATTTCCTCACGCCAAAATTCAACTTAATTTTCCTAGTGAATATTCCTGAGCAATTTTTCAAAGTTCTTGTCTGAGGGAATTTTTTGTGAAGGAAGTACTAGCTAGGGTGGTCCAAATGAGTTGAAATTTTGCATGGTCCTTCATATCATCAAATAAAAGCTCTCCACAAGATTTGAGCTCGTGCAAAGCATCCAAGTAAGCACAACTTCAAATCTTTGGTTCTGTTCAAATTTTCAGTTTTTGAAGCAAGTATATTTTATCTTGCTCAATTATGGCTGAACATTTTCCAGGACATTCTACTACCCATATAACCTATCTCTACCGAATTTGGGCATATTACATCTAGCTATTGTTCCTTGGGAATTTTCTCAAGTTTCTATTCAGAGAGGACCATCACGAAGGAAGTACCACTTTGGCTTGACCAAATGGCATTAAATTTTTATGGCACTCTCATATGCCCAAATAATCTAGCCTTGCATAATTTCATCTCAAATGGACACTCTATGCGACTGCTTCATCATGATCTTAATTCTGGGCCTGTTTATGCAGTTGCAAAGCAAGTGCATTAAATACTTATCCAAATCCCACCAAAGTGCACAGTATTTGAGTCCTTCCTAACATAAACACCCCAGACAACTCATTCATCCCTTAGCAATTATCTGTTGATCATAGTGGTATGATCAAGTTTGATACAGCAAACGTCGGAGCTCACTTACCATTTAATCACAGAGCCTTTCATCGTGCTACCACTACAGTTGAAACCTCCCCTGGAAGAAGTCCGCGTAGACAACAATTGCCAGCCCTTGGCATCTTCTCCTCGCCAGTTCACGTGGTGACCACCGCCCTGGCATGCATTAAACGCGCTCTGGCAGGACCTCGGCGTTGTGCTCGTCTGTTCTCTCCTCGTCTCGACTCAAAGCTATGTCCAACAGGTTTCCTGTGTAGTCGCCGAGTCATCTCCCTCTCCGGCAGCCTCTCCGTCGGTGCTCGTCCCTGCGCGCCCACGGGAGCACTGTAGCCGACAAGATCATTAATGGCGCTCAGCCTCTTCCTTTACTCCCCCTTGGCTCCGATCGCTCTGTGGCCTTCTGTAGCTCGTCCGATTACTTCTCGTCGTGACCTCGTGCCCTCCCCATGAACGAGAGCGCGACAGAGCCATGGCTGGACTCGCCCGGCGGCAACAGGTGCAGGTGCTCTCGCCCCGCCTATTTATAGTCCTCCCCCCGCAGTCCCGAGCACACCACTCGCCTCACTTCAGTCCCAGGACCCCGCCCCACTTCTTCCCCGAGCCTGAGCTGCTCCCCCCACCTCCCTCTGTTGCCATGGCCGCCGCCTCCTCTCGCTCAAATTCAAGCAACCTCGAGCCCCTCCCTCTCCTCACCATCACCAGAGCCCTCCTACTCTGTCCCTGACCCTTCCCAGTACCGCGCCACCATCGTTCTGTGGCAGAGGCGCCGTGCTCAATTCCAGCTGAAACCACCATCCGCGATGCCCTTTCTCCCGCCCTCCTCGGTCCACCACGGCGACCGTGGAATACCCCATCGGGTGCGGCTCCTCCTGCTGAACTCGTCCATAGGTCGAGCGATGCGAGAGGTGGCCAGAGTCGCCGGGGATCCATTTCGGGGCCGCCGGCCTCATCTCTGCATCTCGGGTGAGTGGGAGGAGGAAGAAGGAGCTAGGCCAGGCAGGCCCCACCTCCACGCGGGCCTCGCCCGTGAGCCTCTCAGCGTTAACCCTGCCACTACCCATGCGGATAAGTGGAAGCCCGTCGAGAAAGCGTATTTTAGAGCTCTTGGACTGTAAGTGCGCTTTCCCAGTTCTGAAAATGTATTTTCGCTTAAGGTGTTTTCTGTTTTCTCACTCAGGGGCCTATTTTTAGAAATCTTTTTACAGGTTGGTCCCTGGACTTCGTTGGGCCATAACTTTTTGCTCGAGACTCCGAATGAGGTGAATCCAACGCACACATCTTCGTCTCGTCGAGCCCGTTCCGTTCACAAAATTTTCACAATGGTTTGACACTATGAAAATGACCTTTTTGCCCTTGCCCCTAATCAGCCCCCTTCGAGAGAGAATCTTTTCCGGTGAATCTTTCCGCGGCTTCACCACACTTCTCCCCGGGACCTTCATCATCCCCAGGCAAGCCAAAACCACCATTTGCATGATAGCCATGCAGTAGCATTGGTTTTCAACTTGAATCTTTAAATAACTGTATGTTTGTTTTGCTACTTTGTCGTTATTTCGGTTATGCTTATGGATCGGTGGTTACCTTCCTACTATGTTTTCTTGCACTTTGTTATCATGTTTGTCGTCGTCCTGGGAACGGGGTTACCCATACACGTCTGCCTACGGCCCACGGCATGGCTCCATCGGCGGCCTGGTACGACCCATCATTTGCAGTGACAACTCAAGACCCTCGCGAGGGGCCAAACCTCGTGAGGCGGACGACGCTAAGACCTCCCCTGGGGCAGCCTCGCTAGGCTGGCTCCCGAGGAGCGGACATGTCTATGCAAGGGGCACCTTGCGAGGTTCACGTGACGTGAGCCATGACGACCAAGGCCAAGCGGGCACCAGCGGGCGTAGTGTACCAGTTTCCTCTTTGGTGCTAAAGAGGCAGGCGCAGGCGAGGAGTCCCAAGGAATCATGCTCAGGTTTCCATATCAGTGCAACAAGACCAAGACTAGCAGGACGGCACGACGAAGGTCACTATGGAGCCCACAACTGCATCACAACCAGTACCTTTGGCAGGTATTTTTTCTTTTCTTTCTTTCTCTTCTTTCTCTCTTTCTCTTTTTTGGGCTTACCTCAAGCCCTTAAGACTTTGTTCTCTTTCTCTCTTTAAATTAATAAAAGTTGCAGTGGGGTTTTACCCTACTGTTTATAGTCAAAAAAGTACCTTTGGCAAGCGAAGACCACCTTTTGTCAGGATAACTTGTACTAGTTGTCTCCCTTCAAAATTGGCCATTGTGGGATCCCTTCCCACCAAACATTTGGGAAGAGGACCAGGGCCTCTATAAATAGGGCTAGCCACCACCATAGCAAGGGACGGATCATTCGGACCATCCTCAGATACACCAGCTCATCGAGCTCAAGAACACCTCTTCTCAGGAGGCTGTTTGTGACGCCCGGATAATTAAGCTACAGTAAACCACTGTTAATGAATGCCACATCACCTTGGTTACTGTTGTTAATCTCGCGTTAGTTCAAAACGGACTCAAATTCAAATTCAAATGAAAGGCAAACAAGAAAAGTTTTCAAAAATTAAAACTAAAATGTCTGGGTTGTGTCAAATAAATCGTAAGTAATTATGGTGGAGAAACCAAGCCTTTATAAAATGCTTAATAGAACTATAAGGATTTAAACAGTAGCAAAACCATTAATTAAATGCCTTTTATAATTAATAAAAAGTCAACCTAAGTTATTTGGGGATTAGACTTTTTGTGACTGTGGACTAAGTTGAAATACTAATTTAGATGCTAAGTGTATATTTTAGTAAAACTAAAATAAATGTAACTAAAATAAAACATGAAAGAATAAATATAAAGAAAATAAATAAAACAAAGTAAAAAAGAAAAAGAAAAAGAAAACCCCCCCAAACCCCTGGGCCAACTAGCCAAGCTAACCAAGAGCCAGGCCGGCCCAACCGGCCCAGGCCGCCCCCGCTCCCCCATAACCCCCTAGGCGACCGAACCCTAGCCCACGTCCCCACATTCCTCCCCACACTCTCTCTTTCTCTCCCGATGCTCGTCCGCTCGCCGCCGCACCATCGTCGTCGTAGCATCCAAGGTCGTCCCCGAGCCACGCGAAGTTTTCCAGGAGGAGGGACATCATCATCTTCGTCGTCTACGCCCTTGAGTCCGAGCTGGGAAGCCACCAATCGTCGCCATTGTCCTCTTCTTCCCATCTGCATCGCCGCATCCATCGCCAAGATCCGCGCCATCCCGAGCTCCTTCAGCTTCACCGAGTCCGCCACGAGCTCCAATGTGAGCTCCCCCCTCGATCCCCCACTTTTCCCCGTTGCTATTGTCGCCGCAGACCGCCGCACCATCCCCTGCCAGAAGCCGCGCCCGCCGTGGACCTCTGGCCGCGAACGGCTACGCCCGACAGCGCCTCCACGCGCGCCTTGGCTGCTCTGTGCGCGCCTTGGCCACGCGCCTCACCCGCTCCCGCCTCGGCCAGCCGGCGCACTCCGGTACCCTGCGCCTGCCCGCGCGTCCGCGCTCCCGCGGCCTTGCCTACTGCGCCCGCTGCTACCGCCGAGACGCCCCTGCACCGCAGCATGCCCCTCCAGCGCACGAGCCAGCCTCCTCCCACTCGTACCCCTCCTCTGGCTGCCTCTGACCGGCTATGCTCCCCTCTGGCCGCCGCTGCCCAGGGCCTCACCCTGCTTCCCCCGCCCCTGTCGCTGATGAGCGTGGCTGCCGGCGCCTTGGTTGCGTTCGTGCGTGCCCAGCACAGGCCCTACTGGCCTTGTGCCACTGCCTGTGGGCCGACCCCTGTTTAAGTTAGCCTAACCCCACTAATTAGGCTAACTCAATTTAGTTAAAAAAACTGATAAATAAAATAAGTCAGTGACAATTGGGACCCACATGTAGTGTTCATCCTTGACTAGTCAACAGGTTGACCGGGTCAACTCTGCACACTGCCCCCACTTGTCATACACACTAGGTAGGAATTCCTGTGTGCACTTAGTATTTGTTCAGTTTAATTCAAAATAATAATAATTGCAGGAAATTAATAGAAAATAAACCATAGCTCGGATGAAAATACGTTGTACATGAAAGTTGCTCAGAACGACGAGACGAACCCGGATACGCAGCCCATTCGTCTGACACGCATCCCTAGCATAGCAAATTCACAACTTTCCCCCTCCGGCTCCTCTGCCCGAAAACGCGAAACACCGTGGATACCTTCCCGGATGTTTTCCCCCTTCACCGGTACCACCTCGTACCGCGTTAGGGCACACCTAGCATCACGCTTTGTCATGTCATGCATCGTCATGCATTTGTTTGCATTATATTTATTGTTTCTTCCCCCCCTTCTCTCGCTAGACATCGAGACCGACGCCGTTGCTACCTGGTACGACTACGGTGTTGATGACCCCTCTCTCTTGCCAGAGCAACCAGGCAAGCCCCCCCTTTGATCACCAGATATCGCCTATTCTTCTCTCTACTACTTGCATTAGAGTAGTGTAGCATGTTACTACTTTCAGTTAATCCTATACTACTGCATAGCCTGTCCTTACTGCTACTGTTGTTACTTTTACCTGCTATCCTACTGCTTAGTATAGGATGCTAGTGTTCCATCAGTGGCCCTACACTCTTATCCGTCTGCCATGCTATACTACTGGGCCGTGATCACTTCCGGAGGTGATCACGGGCATATACTATATACTTTACACTGTTACATTACCGGTGATACTATTTGGAGATGGGGGCTGAAGGGGCAGGTGGCTCCATCCAGGTAGTGGTGGGCCTGAGTTCCCGACGGCACTCGACTGTTACTTTGAGGCGGAGCGACAGGGCAGGTTGAGACCACCTAGGAGAGAGGTGGGACTGGCCCTGGTCGGCGTTCGCGGATACTTAACACGCTTAACGAGATCTTGGTATTTGATCTGAGTCTGGCTACTGGCCTATATGCACTAACCATCTACGCGGGGACAGTTATGGGCACTCGACGTCGTGGTATCAGCCGAAGCCTTCGTGACGTCAGCGACTGAGCGGCACGCGCCGGGTTGTACCGTGTAATGCAACTTGCTTTGTAATGGAGGTTGCTAGGTCTGCTCACCGGCCGCGTACGCAACGTGCAGGTGTGCAATGGGCGATGGGCCGAGACCCCTGTGCCATAGGATTTAGACCGGTGTGCTGACCTCTCTGTCGTGCTTAGGTAGGGCTGCGGCATGTTGATCTTCCGAGGCCGGGCATGACCCAGGAAAGTGTGTCCGACCAAATGGGATCGAGCGTGTTGGGTTATGTGGTGCACCCCTGTAGGGAAGTTGATCTATTCGAATAGCCGTGATCTTTGGTAACAAGACGACTTGGAGTTGTACCTTGACCTTATGACAACTAGAACCGGATACTTAATAAAACACACCCTTCCAAGTGCCAGATACAATCGATGATCGCTCTCTCACAGAGCGACGAGGGGAGGATCATCGGTTAGGATTATGCTATGCGATGTTACTTGGTGAACTTACCATCTACTCTCTTCTCCTACTGCAAGATAGAGGTTACCAGAAGCGTAGTCTTCGAAAGGACTAGCTATCCCCCTCTTATTCTGGCTTCTGCAGTTCGGTCCACATATGATACCCCCTTTTCCATTTGATACCAATGCATACATATGTAGTGTAGCTCCTTGCTTGCAAGTACTTTGGATGAGTACTCACGGTTGCTTTGCTCCCCCTTTTCCCCTTTCTATACTCGATTGCTGCGACCAGACGATGGAGCCCAGGAGCCAGACGCCACCGTCGACGACGACTACTACTACTCAGGAGGTGCCTACTACCACGTGCAGCCCGCTGACGACGACCAGGAGTAGTTTAGGAGGATCCCAGGCAGGAGGCCCGCGCCTCTTTCGATCTGTATGCCAGTTTGTGCTAGCCTTCTTAAGGAAAACTTGTTTAACTTATGTTTGTACTCAGATATTGTTGCTTCCGCTGACTCATCTATGATCGAGCTCTTGTATCCGAGCCCTCGAGGCTCCTGGCTTGTAACATGATGCTTGTATGACTTATTTTATTTGTAGAGTTGTGTTGTGATATCTTCCCGTGAGTCCCTGATCGTGATCGTACACGTTTGCGTGTATGATCAGTGTACGGTCAAATCGGGGGCGTCACAAGTTGTTATCAGAGCCGACTGCCTGTAGGAATCCCCCTTTCCAATTCCTTGGCCGGAGTCGAGTCTAGTCATTGAAAAAGTTTTTACTAACACGGCTGTGCGGCTTACGGCCTCACGTCGCCGTTGGGTGGTATTAGAATCTTTTACTCCTTATCTATACTCTGGGACTTTGATCTCTCTTCTATTCGGGTTAAATGAATTTTGCTAAATCTGACATTAGGATCTCGTTATCACTTTCACCTGGAGAGCCCCTTATTACTGATGATCGTCTGCTGCACTTGAAGACCCTTAAGATACTCTCTGCTGTTAACCCGAGAACTTTTGTTCATCGCGTTTGCAATTCCCCTTCCACCGTCAACCCTTATGGATAACTACTTGCAGTTGTTATTCTTACATTCATCCCTAGTTGGTCTTGATATTACAAGATACCCCAAAATACTCGTCGTTGTTTCGATAATCCTTTGAGCTTACCGCCTTGCTGTTCTTTGTCACCTGAATACCCCTACGGATAATTCTCGCACTTATTGAGTATCCGATCATCCCCCAGTTGTTCATGTGTTTCACAATGGTCTTCGAAATACTATTCGATCCTCCAAAAATCCTTAGTAGCTTATTGCTCTGCAATACTTGTCTGCTTGCATGATGGATGCTTTCCATATGTCTGGCAATATTCGTTAGTATCCTTAGGCACCGTCATCTTGATCCTTTTGATTCAACATGAGTGCGAATGCACGCAATCATCAGTTGATCCTTTTAAATTATCTTTCCGGCTCAGACATCATTTTAAACATGAGCTGGTTCTCAACCAATCCAATTGCCGTCGATTGTACCGCTTAGGTCTATTGAACTTACCCACCTTTGATCAGATCGTCTGCTTCTGATCCTTCGATTTGGAAATCATAATACCTCTGATTCTAAGCATCGAATCAGTCGGTTGTTTCTATAATCCAATGCCTTTGCATTGTTACTTCCTCTGGTTGTGTGCCGATGCTCACAACAGCTCTGTTATTGACCGGCAGATCCTTTAATGGATTTTATCCTACAACATCCTTCATATTCAATAACTTTGTGAGTCTTTTCTTGGATACATAATGCCTTTGGTAAATTGTGTCCTCTGCTATGTCAACCATGCTCTACTTTCGAGCTTGTGTTATTTACTCTTGAAGTTTGTGGTATATGTTCTTAAGAGGCCCCGATGGGTTGGACATATGCCTTTTCTAATCTGTGTGAACCCAGAAACTACTACGGGTCATACTCTACTGGTGTTATGTCAGATAAAATTTCAACACCACAACTTCGTTGAAGGCAAGAAGTGAATGAAAGGTTATGCATTAAAGATGTGGGAGTCGACCTTGAACTTTGTGTTCATGCCCATGGACACGATGTAGATCCTATCATCGAAACATCTTGTAATAATAACTATTTCCTTGATATAATATCATTTGATATCGGTGAATTGACCCTTTGCAGTCGTGGTCCCGACCATGTTCTCCTTTAAATACCATTTCTCAGGCAAGTGAAAACACTTGTCTTCTGCAGATCAATACATCTCCGCAACCCCTATGTCAATCTTCCTCGTCATATCATTTCTCCTTGAAGAACAAACTTGAATTCGAGTTTGTGTCGTACCCATGGTTCCAATAACATTTTGCTTCATCATTCCTTTGACTCGATGTCGTCGCTGATTGATTACATCTTCATGAAATCTCTCGACAAATGTGTCATGATCATCATCAACCTTATGAGCTCTTCCAGGATATCAACCGGATTCATGAAGACAAATACCATCCTTGCCCTCGATGAGTTGTGTTATCATCGGCCACTTTATTGCCTTCCCTCCAACACAAACTTGTTTGTGTTTTGTGTTATACCCTGAGTTCCTTGCTACCCAGCATTGTTCTTCTTTACCTTGGAGTATTACCACCTTTTATGTCAAGAATGCCATGGGAATTTCACCACCTCTTAAGAATTCTTGATATAGTGATACTTCTCACCATCACCATTCTTTCTTGGTCCTCGTGTTGATTCCAACCGGGGTACCAACAAGTGAACGGTGTTCTTTTGGATTCTGCACTTCTAGAAACCCTATTGCTTTGAAGTTAATGGTCGGCCGTTCATTCTTAGACTATTGATTATTGAATCACCATTCTGGCATTGGTCGTACAACCCAACCCATATTTTGGGCGCACCTTTCAAACAATATTTAATTGTGTATGTTTTCCTCGAGCATACTTCCTTATATCATTTGATCTGACAAATGTTATCTCCTTGTTCACTTAATTGTGGAAATCCATCTTTTGGAAATCTCGATGAATTGCCGTTGAGTTCATCAGCCACCTCCTTGTCCTCTCCTTGGGTTAATGATGAACTCTTGTTAACAGAAATCACTTCATAGTTCATTTCCCGAGAATCTTACAGTGTCATCCCGTCAATTGTGTTGCACCTTTCTTCTCAGGCATCCTGAGCCTGAGGTATCCTAACACCAATCATATCTGAATATCCGTCAGATATGATGGTTGGAACATATTTACAAGAGTTATAGCGCTAGTCTTCATAAGACCCGGTAAGGTAATGTCATGCCTAGCACACCTGGCCAGAGGACCTATTGTTATAGTTCTTCCTTTTTGGCAAGGTTAACCATTCTTCCATGAGGAAATTGTAAGACTTATTCTATAAGTTATTCCTGATGAATCCTTTGAGTATCCAAAGTCCGACCTTTGCTTGAAGACCATGTCAATGCTATCTCGAAGCATCTCTGTGGTACTCCGTTCATCAAAAAGAACATTTGAAGCACAATGCTAAATTCTCTTTATCCATTATCCAAACACCATTGTATGGGTAACGTCATGAAATTCCTCTCCCTTTACCTCAATGGTTCTCTACTTTCTATCCTGTCATGGATATCATGCCCCGCTTGTCCTTGGGAAGGATATACCCCTGAAATATGTGTGTATACACATTTTCCTCCCCATTGTTCTGATTAAACCTGGTAATCACCTTTCCTTTCCATTGGTTTGCTTAACCCTTCTTGTAATCTATATTATATAAGCAGTAGTATTCTTCTGCTTATGTAAAACACCTTGGTGTACAACCGTGTCAGTAAGACCCTGTTGCTTTTGTTGATAGCATTCCAGGAACCACCGATGGACGAGAACTTTGCCTATTGGTCTGCCTCGTTCAACGAGCAGGAAAATGGTTCTCTTCATCCCTCGCCCTTGGTACCGATGTTGTTGCCGACATAACCGATAGACTATCCTGTGACATGCCTTGGTTTCATGATCGTGCAAGACGTCACCGCCCTTCCTGCTTTTAACCCACATGGTGGGCCCATAACCCACAGTTCCACATGATCGAAACATGACTCTCTTGTACACCCTGTTGCCAAAGATATTCCTCGCGCTTGACTTCATATGTAATTCACGGGTCACCTGCCTAGTGATCTATTCTGGTACGAGGTGCATTACTTATTCTCGTTGCTCTAAACCCCTTTCACCCTCTGTTTCAGACAACGGATGATTGCCTATGCGCTTGAAACTTCTACTTTGCACCTTTTTACCTTACTCTCGATAATTTGTTAAGTTTCAATTCGAGAGTTACTTTCCGCCACCTTCCCTAATGTTATCTACCGGATAAGCAACCGGGCAGAGTTCCATTCCTTCGAGTTACCCCTTATCATTTTACGTAAGTACGATGGAGTTCCCAAAGAAAGGATGACAACTTCATCCCGACGCACAGAAGTAGAGGAATGGAGGGACAAACATCATGGAGCAAACTCTTTGAGAAGAGCAACCAAGACCGAGAAGATCCGTTAGAATTTCGTAATCAAAACTCCTCCCCCCTTATACACCTCTTAAATCTCGGGACGAGATTTCTTGTAGTGGGGGAGAATTGTGACGCCCGGATAATTAAGCTACAGTAAATCACCGTTAATGAATGCCACGTCACCTCGGTTACTGTTGTTAATTTTGCATTAGTTCAAAACAGATTCAAATTCAAATTCAAATGAAAGGCAAACAAGAAAAGTTTTCAAAAATTAAAACTAAAATGTCCGGGTTGTGTCAAATAAATCGTAAGTAATTATGGTGGAGAAACCAAGCCTTTATAAAATGCTTAATTGAACTATAAGTATTTAAACAGTAGCAAAACCATTAATTAAATGCCTTTTATAATTAATAAAAAGTCAAACCAAGTTATTTGGGGATTAGACTTTTTGTGACTGTGGACTAAGTTGAAATACTAATTTAGATGCTAAGTGTATATTTTAGTAAAACTAAAATAAATGTTACTAAAATAAAACATGAAAGAATAAATATAAAGAAAATAAATAAAACAAAGTAAAAAAGAAAAACAAAAAGAAAACCCCCCAAACCCCTGGGCCAACTAGCCCAGCTAAGCAAGAGCCAGGCCGGCCCAACCAGCCCAGGCCGCCCCCCACTCCCCCATAACCCCCTGGGCGACCAAACCCTAGCCCATGTCCCCACATTCCTCCCCACACTCTCTCTTTCTCTCCCGATGCTCGTCCGCTCGCCGCCGCACCATCGTCGTCGTAGCATCCAAGGTCATCCCCGAGCCACGCAAAGTTTTCCAGGAGGAGGGACATCATCATCTTTGTCGTCTACGCCCTCGAGTCCGAGCTGGGAAGCCACCAATCGTCGCCATCGTCCTCTTCTTCCCATCTGCATCGCCGCATCCATCGCCTCGATCCGCGCCATCCCGAGCTCCTTCGGCTTCACCGAGTCCGCCACGAGCTCCGATGTGAGCTCCTCCCTCGATCCCCCACTTTTCCTCGTTGCTATTGTCTCCGCAGACCGCCGCACCATCCCCTGCCGGAAGTCGCGCTCGCCGTGGACCACTGGCCGCGAACGGCTACGCCCGGCAGCGCCTCCACGCGTGCCTTGGCTGCTCTGTGCGCGCCTTGGCCACGCGCCTCGCCCGCTCCCGCCTCGGCCAACCAGCACACTTCGGCACCCTGCGCCTGCCCGCTCGTCCGTGCTCCCGCGGCCTTGCCTACTGCGCCCGCTGCTACCGCCGAGCCGCCCCTGCACCGCAGCATGCCCCGCCAGCGCATGAGCCAGCCTCCTCCCACTCGTACCCTCCTCTGGCTGCCTCTGACCGGCCGTGCTCCCCTCTGGCCGCCGCTTCCCAGGGCCTCGCCCTGCTTCCCCCACCCCTGTCGCTGATGAGCGTGGCCGCCGGCGCCTTGGTTGCGTTCGTGCGTGCCCAGCACATGCCCTTCTGGCCTTGTGCCACTGCCTGTGGGCCGGCCCCTGTTAATTAGGGGGCCCCTATTTAAGTTAGCCTAACCCAACTAATTAGCCTAATTCAATTTAGTTAAAAAAACTGTTGAATAAAATAAGTCAGTGGCAATTGGGACCCACGTGTAGTGTTCATCCTTGACTAGTCAACATGTTGACCGGGTCAAATCTGCACACTGCCCCCCACTTGTCATACGCACTAGGTAGGAATTCTTGTGTGCACTTAGCATTTGTTCAGTTTAATTCAAAATAATAATAATTGCAGGAAATTAATAAAACTTTGGAAAATAATAGAAAATAAACCATAGCTCGGATGAAAATACGTTGTACATGAAAGTTGCTCAGAACGACGAGACGAACCCGGGTACGCAGCCCGTTCATCCGCCACGCATCCCTAGCATAGCAAACTTGCAACTTTCCCCCTCCGGCTCCTTTGCCCGAAAACGCGAAACACCGGGTATACCTTCCCGGATGTTTTCCCCCTTCAGCGGTACCACCTCGTACCGCGTTAGGGCACACCTAGCATCACGCTTTGTCATGTCATGCATCGTCATGCATTTGTTTGCACTATATTTATTGTTTCTTCCCCCTCTTCTCTCTCTAGACATCGAGACCGACGCTGCTGCTACCCAGTACAACTATGGTGTTGACGACCCCTCTCTCTTGCCAGAGCAACCAGGCAAGCCCCCCTTTGATCACCAGATATCGCCTATTCTTCTCTCTACTGGTTGCATTAGAGTAGTGTAGCATGTTACTGCTTTCAGTTAATCCTATACTGCTGCATAACCTGTCCTTACTACTACTGTTGTTACCTTTACCTGCTATCCTACTGCTTAGTATAGGATGCTAGTGTTCCATCAGTGGCCCTACACTCTTGTCCTTCTGCCATGCTATACTACTGGGCCGTGATCACTTCGGGAGGTGATCACGGGCATATACTATATACTTTACACTGTTACATTACCGGTGATACTGTTTGGAGATGGGGGCTGAAGGGGCAGGTGGCTCCATCCAGGTAGTGGTGGGCCTGAGTTCCCGACGGCGCCCGACTGTTACTTTGAGGCGGAGCGACAGGGCAGGTTGAGACCACCTAGGAGAGAGGTGGGCCTGGCCCTGGTCGGCGTTCGCGGATACTTAACACGCTTAACGAGATCTTGGTATTTGATCTGAGTCTGGCTATTGGCCTATACGCACTAACCATCTACGCCGGGACAGTTATGGGCACTCGACGTCGTGGTATCAGCCGAAGCCTTCGTGACGTCAGCGACTGAGCGGCACGTGCCGGGTTGTACTGCGTAACGCAACTTGCTTTGTAATGGAGGTTGCTAGGTCTGCTCACCGGCCGCGTACGCAACGTGCAGGTGTGCAATGGGCGATGGGCTGAGACCACTGCGCCATAGGATTTAGACCGGCGTGCTGACCTCTCTGTTGTGCCTAGGTAGGGCTGCGACATGTTGATCTTCCGAGGCCGGGAATGACCTAGGAAAGTGTGTCCAGCCAAATGGGATCGAGCGTGTTGGGTTATGTGGTGCACCCCTGCAGGGAAGTTGATCTATTCGAATAGCCGTGATCTTCGGTAACAAGACGACTTGGAGTTGTACCTTGACCTGATGACAACTAGAACCGGATACTTAATAAAACACACCCTTCCAAGTGCCAGATACAACCGATGATCGCTCTCTCACAGGGCGACGAGGGGAGGATCATCGGTTAGGATTATGCTATGCGATGTTACTTGGTGAACTTACCATCTACTCTCTTCTCCTGCTGCAAGATAGAGGTTACCAGAAGCATAGTCTTCGAAAGGACTAGCTATCCCCCTCTTATTCCGGCATTCTGTAGTTCAGTCCACATATGATACCCCTTTTCCATTTGATACCAATGCATACATATGTAGTGTAGCTCCTTGCTTGCGAGTACTTTGGATGAGTACTCACGGTAGCTTTGCTCCCCCTTTTCCCCTTTCTATACTTGATTGCTGCGACCAGACGATGGAGCCCAGGAGCTAGACGCCATCGTCGACGACTACTACTACTACTCGGGAGGTGCCTACTACCACGTGCAGCCCGCTGACGACGACCAGGAGTAATTTAGGAGGAACCCAGGCAGGAGGCCTACGCCTCTTTCGATCTGTATCCCAGTTTGTGCTAGCCTTCTTAAGGCAAACTTGTTTAACTTATGTCTGTACTCAGATATTGTTGCTTCCGCTGACTCGTCTATGATCGAGCTCTTGTATCCGAGCCCTCGAGGCCCCTGGCTTGTAATATGATGCTTGTATGACTTATTTTATTTGTAGAGTTGTGTTGTGATATCTTCCCGTGAGTCCCTGGTCGTGATCGTACACGTTTGCGTGTATGATTAGTGTACGGTCAAATCGGGGGCGTCACACTGTTCATCCACTGTAGTGATTCATCCTTAGCCCTCGAGGAAATCCACCACACCACACTGGAGTAGGGTATTACACTACAACGGTGGCCCGAACCAGTATAAACCTCGTGTCTCTTGTTCCTTGGGTTCGGCGAGCTAGGCCTTGAGATCGTTGCGAGAGCGAGCTACGAAGAGAGGGATCTTCGTGCGCACCCCAGAGTCCGAAGCTCAAGGGTTTTCCGGAACCCCGAATCCAACATTTGGCACGCTAGGTAGGGGGCACTTAAGCCTTTCTTCCATCCATCCACACTCCACTGCTCCACTGTATTCATGGCTGACGCTCGCCGAGCCCATCCTGAGCGCCAGACCGCCCTCGCCGCCCGCATCACTCAGACGGCACCCCTTGGCAGACGTTCCTACCATTCTCCATCACCCGCTGCCAACGCCGCCACCGGCCCGGCACGGAATGAGCAGCAAGCTTCATCGCTGCACCCCTCCCTGCGGCGGGATGGACGCACAGCCACCTCATCACTGGCTCCGGCCGGCTCGTCATCCCACGCTTGTCGCGCACCCATGGCCACACAGGTCGTGCTGCTCATGGCACGCGAGCTCCTGCGTTACCGCCCGGTCGATGACCTCCACGAGGACTGGCTGGACCGCATCGCCGAGCTCGTAAGCGCCGCTGGGGGCTCTCCCGCACCGTCTCTCTCACTGCCTCGCCCTCCTCCACCTAAGGGCGATGTAGCTCACGGAGCGCCTCCACCACCTCCGCATCAAGACGACGCCCTCGCACCAAGGCGGGCGCCCCCGTGGCATGACCCGCCACGCCAGGCGCCCGCACATGAAGAAGGAAGCTGCCAAGAAGTCCCGAGGCCATAAGAAAACGCTCCTGCACTCCCAGCACCACCGCGTCGAGACCGCGTACCGCCTGCAGCGGCAGCACATGGATACCAGGACCGGGCTCCACCTCTATGACTAGCTCAGGTGACCACAACAGGCTGCCGTGCCTTCACTCCCGAGCTGCGCAACATCGTCTGGCCCAGAAAGTTCAAGCCAAACCTGCCTCCACGCAACGACGGCACCCCCGACCCTGCGGAGTTCTTGCAGCTCTACGAGCTGATCATCGAGGCAGCCAACAGCGAGGAGAAGGTCATGGCGAACTGGTTTCCCATGGCCCTCAAAGATGGAGCGCGCTCGTGGCTGCTAAACTTGCCCGCGGGATCGATCTCCTCCTGGGGCGAGATGCACGAGCGTTTCGTCGCTAACTTCCAGGGCACTCGCGATCGCCCGCCAACCGTGGGTGACCTGCGGCGCATCAAGCAGCAGCCAGGAGAAACCTTGCAGAAGTACATTCAGTGCTTCAACAACGTTCGCCTCAAGATCCCCAAGGTGACAGACGAGGCCATCATCTCCGTGTTCTCCGACGGCGTCCGCGACATCAAGATGAAGGAGGAGCTCGCCATCCATGAGGAACTATGCACGGCCCTGGAGATGTTCAACATGGCGACCAAGTGCGTGTTGGAAATATGCCCTAGAGGCAATAATAAAATGGTTATTATTATATTTCTTTGTTCATGATAATTGTCTATTGTTCATGCTATAATTGTGTTATCCGGAAATCGTAATACATGTGTGAATACATAGACCACAACACGTCCCTAGTGAGCCTCTAGTTGACTAGCTCGTTGATCAAAAGATAGTCATGGTTTCCTAACTATGGACATTGGATGTCATTGAAAACGGGATCACATCATTAGGAGAATGATGTGATGGACAAGACCCAATCCTAAGCATAGCTCAAAGATCATGTAGTTCATTTGCTATAGCTTTTCCGAATGTCAAGTATCATTTCCTTAGACCATGAGATTGTGCAACTCCCGGATACCGTAGGAGTGCTTTGGGTGTGCCAAAAATCACAACGTAACTGGGTGACCATAAAGGTACACTACGGGTATCTTCGAAAGTGTCTGTTGGGTTGGCACGAATCGAGACTGGGATTTCTCACTCCGTATGACGGAGAGGTATCTCTGGGCCCACTCGGTAATGCATCATCATAATGAGCTCAATGTGACCAAGTGGTTGATCACGGGATCATGCATTACGCGACGAGTAAAGTGACTTGCCGGCAACGAGATTGAACAAGGTATTGGGATACCGACAATCGAGTCTCGGGCAAGCAACGTACCGATTGACAAAGGGAATTGTATACGGGATTGATTGAATCCTCGACATCGTGGTTCATCCGATGAGATCATCGAGGAGCATGTGGGAGCCAACATGGGTATCCAGATCCCGTTGTTGGTTATTGACCGAACAGTCGTCTCGGTCATGTCTGCGTGTCTACCGAAGCCGTAGGGTCTACACACTTAAGGTTCGGTGACGCTAGGGTTGTTGAGATATTAGTATACGGTAACCCAAAAGTTGTTCGGAGTCCCGGATGAGATCTTGGACGTCACGAGGAGTTCCGGAATGGTCCGGAGGTGAAGATTTATATATAGGAAGTCAAGTTTCGGCCATCGGGAAAGTTTCAGGGGTAATCGGTATTGTACCGGGACCACCGGAAGGGTCCCGGGGGTCCACCGGGTGGGGCCACCTATCCCGGAGGGCCCCATGGGCTGAAGTGGGAGGGGAACCAGCCCCTAGTGGGCTGGTACGCCCCCCCATGGGCCTCCCTCTACGCCTAGGGTTGGAAACCCTAGGGGTGGGGGCGCCCCACTTGGCTTGGGGGGCACTCCACCCCCCTTGGCCGCCGCCCCCCTTGGAGATTGCATCTCCTAGGGCCGGTGCCCCCCCCTCGAGGTCCTATATATAGTGGGAGGAAGGGAGGGCAGCCGCACCCTAGCCCCTGGCGCCTCCCTCTCCCTCCCGTGACACTTCTCCCTCTCCCTGAGTTTGGCGAAGCCCTGCCGAGATCACCGTTGCTTCCACCACCACGCCATCGTGCTGCTGGATCTCCATCAACCTCTCCTTCCCCCTTGCTGGATCAAGTTGGAGGTGACGTCTTCCCAACCGTACGTGTGTTGAACGCGGAGGTGCCGTCCGTTCGGCGCTAGGTCATCGGTGATTTGGATCACGGCGAGTACGACTCCATCAACCCCGTTCTCTTGAACGCTTCCGCTCGCGATCTACAAGGGTAGTTAGATGCACTCCCCTCTCCCTCGTTGCTAGATGACTCCATAGATTGATCTTGGTGATGCGTAGAAAATTTTAAAATTCTGCTACGTTCCCCAACAGTGGCATCATGAGCTAGGTCTATGCGTAGTTTCTATGCACGAGTAGAACACAAAGCAGTTGTGGGCGTTGATATTGTCAATTTACTTGCCGTTACTAGTCTTATCTTGGTTCGGCGGCATCATGGGATGAAGCGGCCCGGACCGACCTTACACGTACGCTTATGTGAGACTAGTTCCACCGACTGACATGCACTAGTTGCATAAGGTGGCTAGCGGATCGGATTCGATGAAAAGGGTCCTTATGAAGGGTAAATAGAAATTGGCATATCACGTTGTGGTTTTGGCGTAGGTAAGAAACGTTCTTGCTAGAAACCTATAGCAGCCACGTAAAAACTTGCAACAACAATTAGAGGACGTCTAACTTGTTTTTGCAGCATGTGCCGTGTGATGTGATATGGCCAAAAGGATGTGATGAATGATATATGTGATGTATGAGATTGATCATGTTCTTGTAATAGGAATCACGACTTGCATGTCGATGAGTATGACAACTGACAGGAGCCATAGGAGTTATCTTAATTTATTTATGACCTGCGTGTCAACATAAACGTCATGTAATTACTTTACTTTATTGCTAAAGTGTTAGCCATAGTAGTAGAAGTAATAGATGACGAGACAACTTCAAGAAGACACGATGATGGAGATCATGATGATGGAGATCATGGTGTCATGCCGGTGACAACGATGATCATGGAGCCCCAAAGATGGAGATCAAAAGGAGCAAATGATATTGGCCATATCATGTCACTATTTGATTGCATGTGATGTTTATCATGTTTTACATCTTATTTGCTTAGAACGACGGCGGCTTAAATAAGATGATCCCTCGTAATAATTTCAAGAAAGTGTTCCCCCTAACTGTGCACCGTTGCGAAGGTTCGTTGTTTCGAAGCACCACGTGATGATCGGGTGTGATAGATTCCAACGTTCACATACAACGGGTGTAAGACAGATTTACACATGCAAACACTTAGGTTGACTTGACGAGCCTAGCATGTACAGAAATGGCCTCGGAACATAGAAGACCGAAAGGTCGAGCATGAGTCGTATAGAAGATACGATCAACATGAAGATGTTCACCGATGTTGACTAGTCCGTCTCACGTGATGATCGGACACGGCCTAGTTAACTCGGATCATGTTATACTTAGATGACTGGAGGGATGTCTATCTGAGTGGGAGTTCATTGAATAATTTGATTTATATGAACTTAATTATCATGAACTTAGTCTAAAATCTTTACAACATGTATTGTAGATCAAATGGCCAACGTTGTCCTCAACTTCAACGCGTTCCTAGAGAAAACCAAGCTGAAAGACGATGGCAGCAACTATACGGACTGGGTCCGGAACCTGAGGATCATCCTCATAGCTGCCAAGAAAGATTATGTCCTACAAGAACCGCTAGGTGACGCACCTGTTCTCCTTGCAGAACAAGACGTTATGAACGCTTGGCAGACACGTACCGATGATTACTCCCTCGTTCAGTGCGGCATGTTTTACAGCTTAGAGTCGGGGATCCAAAAGCATTTTGAGAGACACGGAGCATATGAGATGTTCGAAGAGCTGAAAATGGTTTTTCAAGATCATGCCCGGGTCGAGAGATATGAAGTCTCCGACAAGTTCTTCAGCTGTAAGATGGAGGAAAACAGTTCTGTCAGTGAGCACATACTCACTATGTCTGGGTTACATAACCGCTTGACTCAGCTGGGAGTTAATCTCCCGGATGACGCGGTCATTGACAGAATCCTTCAGTCGCTTCCACCGAGCTACAAGAGCTTTGTGATGAACTTCAATATGCACTGGATGGAAAAGACCATTCCTGAACTATTTGCAATGCTGAAATCAGCAGAGGTAGAAGTCAAAAAGGAACATCAAGTGTTGATGGTGAATAAAACCACTAAGTTCAAGAAAGGCAAGGGTAAGAAGAACTTCAAGAAGGACGGCAAGGGAGTTGCCGCGCCCGGCAAGCAAGCTGCCGGGAAGAAGCCAAAGAATGGACCCAAGCCCGAGACTGAGTGTTTTTATTGCAAGGGAAGTGGTCACTAGAAGCGGAACTGCCCCAAATACTTAGCGGACAAGAAGGCCGGCATCACGAAAGGAGCTGCGGAATAAGCGGAGACTGGCGAAGGATGAGGTGACGATGCGCGTCGGGAATGGTTCCAAGGTTGATGTGATCGCCATTGGCACGATGCCTCTACATTTACCTACAGGATTAGTTTTAAACCTCAATAATTGTTATTTAGTGCCAGCTTTGAGCATGAACATTGTATCAGGATCTCGTTTAATTCGAGATGGCTACTCATTTGAATCCGAGAATAATGGTTGTTCTATTTATATGAGAGATATGTTTTATGGTCATGCTCCGATGGTGAATGGTTTATTCTTAATGAATCTCGAGCGTAATGCTACACATATTCATAGTGTGAATACCAAAAGATGTAAGGTTGATAATGATAGTCCCACATACTTGTGGCACTGCCGCCTTGGTCACATAGGTGTCAAACGCATGAAGAAGCTCCATGCAGATGGACTTTTAGAGTCTCTTGATTACGAATCATTTGACACGTGTGAACCATGCCTCATGGGTAAAATGACCAAGACTCCATTCTCAGGAACAATGGAGCGAGCAACCAACTTATTGGAAATCATACATACTGATGTGTGCGGTCCAATGAGTGTTGAGGCTCGCGGTGGCTATCATTATGTTCTCACCCTCACTGATGACTTGAGTAGATATGGGTATGTCTACTTGATGAAACACAAGTCTGAAACCTTTGAAAAGTTCAAGGAATTTCAAAGTGAGGTTGAGAATCAATGTGACAGAAAAATCAAGTTCTTGCGATCAGATCATGGGGGAGAATACTTGAGTCACGAATTTGGCACGCACTTCAGGAAATGTGGAATAGTTTCACAACTCACGCTGCCTGGAACACCTCAGCGTAATGGTGTGTTTGAACGTCGTAATCGCACTCTATTGGATATGGTGCGATCTATGATGTCTCTTACCGATCTACCATTGTCATTTTGGGGCTATGCTTTAGAGACTACCGCATTCACTTTAAATAGGGCTCCGTCGAAATCCGTTGAGACGACACCGTATGAATTATGGTTTGGGAAGAAACCTAAGCTGTCGTTTCTAAAAGTTTGGGGATGCGATGCTTATGTCAAGAAACTTCAACCTGAAAAGCTCGAACCCAAATCGAAAAAATGCGTCTTCATAGGATACCCTAAAGAAACTATTGGGTATACCTTCTACCTCAGATCCGAAGGCAAGATATTTGTTGCCAAGAATGGATCCTTTCTAGAGAAAGAGTTTCTCTCG
This sequence comes from Triticum urartu, assembly GCF_003073215.2. NCBI lineage: Eukaryota > Viridiplantae > Streptophyta > Magnoliopsida > Poales > Poaceae > Triticum > Triticum urartu. Next base: position 307,556,702 of record NC_053022.1, read on the forward strand.
AAAGAAGTAAGTGGGAGGAAAGTAGAACTTGACGAAGTATTGCCTCTTGAACCGGAGAGTGGCGCAGCTCAGGAAATTGTTCCTGAGGTGCCTGCACCAACTAGAGAGGAAGTTAATGATGATGATCATGAAACTTCAGATCAAGTTGCTACTGAACTTCGTAGGTCCACAAGGACACGTTCCGCACTAGAGTGGTACGACAACCCTATCTTGGAAATCATGTTGTTAGACAACGGTAAACCTTCAAACTATGAAGAAGCGATGGCGGGCCCAGATTCCGACAAATGGCTGGAAGCCATGAAATCCGAGATAGGATCCATGTATGAAAATGAAGTATGGACTTTGACTGACTTGCCCGATGATCGGCGAGCCATAGAAAATAAATGGATCTTAAAAGAAGAAAGACGCGGATGGTAATGTAACCATCTATAGAGCTCGGCTTGTCGCTAAGAGTTATCGACAAGTTCAAGGGGTTGACTACGATGAGAATTTATCACCCGTAGCGAAGCTGAAGTCCATCCGAATCATGTTAGCAATTTCCGCATTCTATGATTATGAGATATGGCAAATGGACGTCAAAACGGCATTCCTTAATGGTTTCCTTAAGGAAGAATTGTATATGATGCAGCCGGAAGGTTTTGTCGATCCTAAGAATGCTGACAAGGTGTGCAAGCTCCAACGCTCGATCTATGGGCTGGTGCAAGCATCTCGGAGTTGGAACATTCATTTTGATGAGATGATCAAAGCGTTTGGGTTTACGCAGACTTATGGAGAAGTCTGCATTTACAAGAAAGTGAGTGGGAGCTCTGCAACATTTCTCATATTGTATGTGGATGACATATTGTTGATGGGAAATGATATAGAATTCTTGGAAAGTATAAAGGCCTACTTGAACAAGTGTTTTTCAATGAAGGATCTTGGAGAAGCTGCTTACATATTAGGCATCAAGATCTATAGAGATAGATCGAGACGCCTCATTGGTCTTTCACAGAGTACGTACCTTGACAAGATATTGAAGAAGTTCAATATGGATCAGTCAAAGAAGGGGTTCTTGCCTGTATTGCAAGGTACGAGATTGAGCATGGCTCAATGCCCGACCACGGCAGAAGATAGAGAAAAGATGAGTGTCGTCCCCTATGCCTCGGCCATAGGGTCTATCATGTATGTTATGCTGTGTACCAGACCTGATGTAAACCTTGCCATAAGTTTGGTAGGAAGGTACCAAAGTAATCCCGGCATGGAACACTGGACAGCGGTCAAGAATATCCTAAAGTACCTGAAGAGGACTAAGGATATGTTTCTCGTTTATGGAGGTGACAAAGAGCTCGTCATAAAGGGTTACATCGATGCTAGCCTCGACACAGATCTGGATGACTCTAAGTCACAAACGGATATGTGTATATTTTGAATGGTGGGGCAGTAAGCTGGTGCAGTTGCAAGCAAAGCATTGTGGCAGGATCTACATGTGAAGCGGAGTACATGGCAGCCTCGGAGGCAGCACAAGAAGCAATCTGGGTGAAGGAGTTCACTACCGACCTAGGAGTCATTCCCAATGCGTCGGGCCCGATGACTCTCTTCTGTGACAACACTGGAGCTATTGCCCTTGCCAAGGAGCCCAGGTTTCACAGGAAGACCAGGCATATCAAGCGTCGCTTCAACTCCATTCGTGAAAGTGTTCAAAATGGAGACATAGATATTTGTAAAGTACATACGGACCTGAATGTGGCAGATCCGTTGACTAAACCTCTCCCTAGAGCAAAACATGATCAACACCAGAACTCTATGGGTGTTCGATTCATCACAATGTAACTAGATTACTGACTCTAGTGCAAGTGGGAGACTGTTGGAAATATGCCCTAGAGGCAATAATAAAATGGTTATTATTATATTTCTTTGTTCATGATAATTGTCTATTGTTCATGCTATAATTGTGTTATCTGGAAATCGTAATACATGTGTGAATACATAGACCACAACACGTCCCTAGTGAGCCTCTAGTTGACTAGCTCGTTGATCAAAAGATAGTCATGGTTTCCTGACTATGGACATTGGATGTCATTGATAACGGGATCACATCATTAGGAGAATGATGTGATGGACAAGACCCAATCCTAAGCATAGCTCAAAGATCTTGTAGTTCGTTTGCTATAGCTTTTCCGAATGTCAAGTATCATTTCCTTAGACCATGAGACTGTGCAACTCCCGGATACCGTAGGAGTGCTTTGGGTGTGCCAAACGTCACAACGTAACTGGGTGACCATAAAGGTACACTACGGGTATCTCCGAAAGTGTCTGTTGGGTTGGCACGAATCGAGACTGGGATTTGTCACTCCGTATGACAAAGAGGTATCTCTGGGCCCACTCGGTAATGCATCATCATAATGAGCTCAATGTGACCAAGTGGTTGATCACGGGATCATGCATTACGCGACAAGTAAAGTGACTTGCCGGCAACGAGATTGAACAAGGTATTGGGATACCGACAATCGAGTCTCGGGCAAGTAACGTACCGATTGACAAAGGGAATTGTATACGGGATTGATTGAATCCTCGACATCGTGGTTCATCCGATGAGATCATCGAGGAGCATGTGGGAGCCAACATGGGTATCCAGATCCCGCTATTGGTTATTGACCGGAGATTCGTCTCGGTCATGTCTGCGTGTCTCCCGAACCCGTAGGGTCTACACACTTAAGGTTCGGTGACACTAGGGTTGTTGAGATATTAGTATACGGTAACCCGAAAGTTGTTCGGGGTCCCGGATGAGATCTCGGATGTCACGAGGAGTTCTGGAATGGTCCGGAGGTGAAGATTTATATATAGGAAGTCAAGTTTCGGCCATCGGGAAAGTTTCGGGGGTAATCGGTATTGTACCGGGACCACCGGAAGGGTCCCGGGGGTCCACCAGGTGGGGCCACCAATCCCGGAGGGCCCCATGGGCTGAAGTGGGAGGGGAACCAGCCCCTGGTGGGCTGGTGCGCCCCCCCATGGACCTCCCCCTGCGCCTAGGGTTGGAAACCCTAGGGGTGGGGGCGCCCCACTTGGCTTGGGGGGCACTCCACCCCCCTTGGCCGCCGCCCCCTTGGAGATTGCATCTCCTAGGGCCGGAGCCCCCCCCCCTCGGGGTCCTATATATAGTGGGGGGAAGGGAGGGCAGTCGCACCCTAGCCCCTGGTGCCTCCCTCTCCCTCCTGTGACACTTCTCCCTCTCCCTGAGCTTGGCGAAGCCCTGCCGAGATCACCGTTGCTTCCACCACCACGCCGTCGTGCTGCTGGATCTCCATCAACCTCTCCTTCCCGCTTGCTGGATCAAGTTGGTGGAGATGTCTTCCCAACCGTACATGTGTTGAATGTGGAGGTGCCGTCCGTTCGGCGCTAGGTCATCGGTGATTTGGATGACGACGAGTACAACTCCATCAACCCCGTTCTCTTGAACGCTTCCGCTCGCGATCTACAAGGGTATGTAGATGCACTCCCCTCTCCCTCGTTTCTAGATGACTCCATATATTGATCTTGGTGATGCGTAGAAAATTTTAAAATTCTGCTACGTTCCCCAATAGTGCGCAAGATCTGAGGAAGGGCGCCTCTCCCTCCTCGAGCTTCCAGCCGCTGACCGGGAAGACAAGAAGGCCAAGGCCAAATATGTGAAGCGTAATGGGGTAGCCATGCTCGCGGCTGAGCCGGAGATGAAGCGCAGCCAAGACCACCCCGAGTCGTCCAAGGGCAGTCGTCCGTTCTGCGCCTTCCACAACGTACACAGCCACAACACCAATGACTGTCAAGAGCTCAGGGCCATCCGCGACGGGCGCTTCGGTCGATGCCCTGAGCACAGCGACGGGGGATATAGCCGAGGAGGACGACGAAGTGGAGGACGCTGGGACGACCGCGACCCTCGCCAGGAGTGGCGCGACCGACCTTGTGAGGATCGCTGGTAGGACCAGCCTCGCGAGAGCGCCTGGAGGGAGCAGCCTCGTGAAGACCGTCCTCAGGGCAACGCCGGCCTCCCTCTGCTGCCACCGCCGCCAAGGAGAAACGACGACCACCATCAAGACGAGGGGCTGGGGGCTTTCAGGAGCCCCGTTCCATCGCCTGCATCTTGGGGGTGCTCAGGCCCCAGCCTCCTAGCACATCTTCAAGCAGTTCGCCTGAGGGGTGAACGCAACTCTCCCCAGGCTCGAGGCCACGCGCCCGCTCAGGTGGTCCAAGTGCGCCATTACCTTCAACTCGTCCGACCAACTCAAGTGTGCGGCAACCGCCGGCGCCCTCCCAATGCTCTGCTCGCCCATCATCAGCAATGTCCAAGTCACCAAGACCCTCATCGGTGGCGGCGCGGTGCTCAATGTCATGTCCGTCGAGACATTCGATCGCCTCCAAGTGTCATATGATCAGCTACAGCCTACCAAGCCCTTCTTAGGAGTGACCGGCGGATCCACCACCCCGATAGGGTCCGCCTCCCTGTCACATTCGGCCAGTGCGACAATTACTTCATCGAGCTCATTGACTTCGACGTCGCCCACATCCGCCCGCCGTACAACGCCATCCTCGGGTATCCAGCCCTGGCCAAGTTTATGGCAGTAACCCATCATGGCTACAACGTCCTCAAGATGCCAGGGAGCGGCAGCGTCATCTTGGTTGCCTGCGAGGAAAGAGATGCGGTGTGCTCCCTCGAGCGTGCTTACCAAGCTGCAGCGGTCGAAGACCCCGACAACGAAGGCACCCTCTACCCTCCTGAGGCCAGCCCCAAGAAGAAGAGGCACCTACTCCACCGAGGGCCTTAGGAAAGCGGTGTTTCCAGCGGCGCCACATCAGGATATGCACCCGTAGCTGGGGTTCCCCCTTCCCTCGCATAGGAAGGCGTGCCCGGTGCCCTCCTCAGGCTGGGTTCGGGGGCTCTCTTCTGGAGGGCCTTAGACCTAGCCAACGTCATGGGGGAGGTGTGCTTTGCCGCACGTTTCTCTCAAGAGGGCACAAGGCACGGAGTGCCTAGTGCTCAGGAGTTCAGTACCAAGGCAACCAAGGAGCTTCAGGAAGCAAGAGCCATGCGCCGTGACCACCGCCCACCACCTGGCATAGCTCCGCGCCCTGGTGAGGGCAACAAGCTGCGCGTCTGCATCGACATTCTAGGGCTCCACAGGGCCACATCTCAGGGGCGCTTCTGGCCAATGACTGTTGGACGGTGCGAGGGTCCCCCTCACAACTATGTTTGTATGCCTTTCGGCCTGCCGAACGCGGCTGTCACCTTCCAGCGCCACCTGCGGGGTATTCTAGCGGCTCAGGAGGCCAGGCACCACGCTACCCTAGCGGAGGTGGCGACAGTTCTTCAGGAGCCACTTGGACCCCCTGGGTCTCCTGAGGCTCAGGGCCTTGGCGGCTCGTGAGGGGCAGCTTCTTCAGCGCGCATCTTCAGCTACCCCAACACCTCTCCAACAGTGGTATCAGGTGACTCTTTCCAGCCCATTCGGTTGGGGGCACCCCTCGGGCTGCATCATGCCCAGGCCACTTGGGTCTGTCTCGGTGGCATGTATCGTTCTTGCATCTATCTGAACTGGCTTGCCTCATCGCATGAATTGCTTTATAATCATTGCTCGCCTGGTGCTTGCTCATCGTGGCCTCCCGCATTGCTGATCGGTCACTTGCTCATCCCGCAACGGGAGTCTCACATGCTAGCACGGTGCTTGTGCTCGGGTCCGTCCTGTAACACCGATAAACCTGTGTGATCGAGCTCTGGCTCGCGGCCGGCTCTGTGCACGCCACCTCACCTGATCCACAGTGCCTTCATCTTATCACGGAAGGAGCAATGGCAGGGCGGCAAGCGCGGCTATGGGCTACTCCCTCTCTCTCGCACTAACCTGCAGGAATCTCCGGAGCCTAGCTACAGGTGGCCCACCAGCTGCTCCCTTTCATGTTCTTTTCTTTGGCGTTAAAAGGAGGGCTCCTGAGCATCGCGCCTCAGGAGCTCGTACTCACTCTCCAGCCCTCACCCCTAGCCTTGACCACGGCATCACGACCTGGTAGACGCAGAGCACTCAGGAGAGTGTGAAAGGGGGGAGCCGGCATGAACACAACCTAATGGTATCACCATCAGCGGCGCGTAAATCGGGCGCCACGCAAGGAATTGACCGGAATCGCCAAGATAAGTCATGTGTTCAAGACAGCCCAACTCGTGACTTTGGATTTTCGGCTCTTGCAGCCTTGCTTCGGCAGTGCCGCCTTCCTTTTCTGCCTTTAGGGAGTTTCTTGCATGCCAAGGGGGAGCTCCTGAGCATCGCAACTCAAGTGCTCTTACCGGACCCTGGGCCACTCACCTCCTAGCCTTGACCACGGCATCGTGACCTGGCATACCAGCGACGGCTGACGCCTACCTAAGGACTGGGACCTGTCGGCATAGAGCGCTAAGATACTGCGAGGACGAAAAGGGGGACAATGCCAAAGTAACACATGCAGTCACAAATTTTGCAATAAGAATGACATTGATGCAAAAGCGTTACAGATTCTTTACACACACCCGTGGGGTTCATCTCGATTCCTCGCAGGGAACAAAGGAAGGAGGTTTCTAGGAATCATATCTACAGGTGTCAACACCGACACCATCATCAACAGTGGGCCACGATGGGCCAGCGTCAACCCCATCCATATCAGCGACGACGACGAGAGGACGCTGCTGCTGTGCTCCGGGCACGGTGAGAGCTCGGCGGCACGTAGCTGTCGTCGCTCGTCTCCGGAGTCTCATCAGGCTCGGGAGAGTCGCTGGACTCCCAGGAGCCGTCGCTGTTGCTGAAGGAGTCGTCGGCAGGACCAAGGGTGAGCCCAGTGCCGTCCTGGCGACCCCCTTCAGGGCAGCACTCCAGGCGGCGGCCTTCCTCATCAAAGACTTTGAAGAACATCGTGGAGGTGCCATCGTACTTGAAATGGAGATCTTGCCTGGGGAGACAGCCTCAACCTCCGCTCCCATCGCTGGGGTGCCGCGCTCGGCATGCTGCAGCCACAGCTCGAGCGGCCCCCTTGGCGGCATCTCTGCAGCGAAGAATTGTGGGAACCTGATCCAGGTGCTCGGTGGCATTGCTGCCCACACCACGAGCTCGCGTGAGGAGCCCTCAGCATGAGTTCGCGGGTCGACGGCACGTGCCACCACGACCCGGCCGCCGCGACCGTGGCGCGAGCGGCGCGAGGCACTGCCTCCTCCTCTGGGGTCTTGTGCTTGGGCGTACAAGGGTAGCGGGTAGCCAGGGGGAGGCCGCTCGTACCATGGCCTCGTCACCTTCGGCCTCGTGATGACATCGCGGGGGTGTACCAACCTCTTCTTCGGGGGAATAGGCCCCTGCTCTTCATGGGGGGGCCTTCCCCTTCTCGATGGCAGAGAACCTACTTATCGGCGCCATGGGTGTCGTCGCAAGACGGCGAAGCAAGGGGGATGAAGAAGAAGCAGGCAGAATGGAGGAAGAGATGAGCAACGGGGGCTCTGCCCCTCTCGTCATTTATAGCCAGGAGGAGGCCAACTGCCAACCTCCATGATCGTAGGTAATGATGGTTTTTCCTGCATGCAGCAAGGACTCGTCAAGCCGAACAGTTGCCGAGGCAGCATGGGGAAGAGGAGACGCCCACGTCCTGTCAATCACCATGCGTCAATCAAAGCCACAGGCGGTTGGGGCCCGCGGAACTCTGCACTTGCCCTTTGGCTTCGCCTCAAAGCCAAGCCTGAGCGAGCCTTGGGGCCGGGGGATTCTGTCGGCGTCCTGGGAACGGGGGTACCCAGACTTGCCTGCCTGCGGCCCACGACATGGCTCCACCGACGGCCTGGTACGGCCCATCATCTGCATCGACAACTCAAGACCCTTGTGAGGGGCCAAGCCTCGCGAGGCGGGCGACGCCAAGACCTCCCTAGGGGCAGCCTCGCTAGGCTAGCTCTCGAGGAGCGGAGATGTCTATGCAAGGGGCACCTCACGAGGTTCACGTGACGTGAGCCATGACGACCAAGGCCAGGCGGGCACCAGCGGGCGCAGTGTACCAGTTTCCTCTTTGGTGCTAAAGAGGCAGGCGCAGGTGAGGAGTCCCAATGAATCAGGCAAAGGTTTCCATATCAGTGCAACAAGACCAAGACCAGCAGGATGGTAGGACGGAGGTCACCGCGAAGCCCACAGCTGCATCACCACCAGTACCTTTGGCAGGCGAAGACCAACTTTTGTCAAGATAACTTGTACTAGTTGTCTCCCTTCAAAATTGGCCATTGTGGGATCCCTTCCCGCCAAACATTTGGGAAGAGGACCGGGGCCTCTATAAATAGGGCTAGCCACCACCATAGCAAGGGACGGATCATTCGGACCATCCTCAGACACACTAGCTCATCGAGCTTAAGAACACCTCTCCTCAGGAGGCTGTTCATCCATTGTACTGATTCATCCTTAGCCCTCGAGGAAATCCACCACGTCACACTGGAGTAGGGTATTACACCACAACGGTGGCCCGAACCAGTATAAACCTCGTGTCTCTTGTTCCTTGGGTTCGGTGAGCTAGGCCTTGAGATCGTTGCGAGAGCGAGCTAGGAAGAGAGGGGTCATCGTGCGCACCCTAGAGTTCAAACCTCAAGGGTTTACCGGAACCCCGAATCTGACAATGTTCTACCTGCTAGTATTACTTCCATATTGGCCATGCTTGGTAGTAGTACATGTTGGGTTGGTCATGTTCTTCGGTGCCTGACTGTCGTATGTTACCGAGTACCATTGATATGCATTGTTCCTTTGCTGTTATTTGGTTAAGTGTTTACTCGGTAATGTTACTGATGTGTTCTTGCATGGTATTTATTGTTGATGGTAGTGGTCATGTTATGCTATGAGTAGTGTTATACTTGTGATATTCATGCTCGTCATTAGGTCATGCTCAGTTGGATATGATTCATGGTTGGTATGGTTGATAGTTATGTTGCACCCCATGATTATATCATGCTCATGCATTGTTATTGCATCATGTTATTTTATCATGGCTCAACATATTGCATTCAAGTTTAACCGGATTAAATTGAAATTGAAAAACTGTTGGCTGAGTCATGGTGCCACCATATCGAGCTGACCAGTGCAACCACATTTGCCTTTTATGGGGAGGTCCTAACTGGGTCTATTGTCATGCCTCTCGCCGATGCCTCCAACTAGGGAAGGTTATGCACGGGCGCTACCTTGGCCGGGTTGGACGGCATAAGCCTTGTGTGCTAGTAGTTGTTGTAGCCGGCTTGTCCATGTTTGGTACCATTTTTGTTTTTCCACGACGGTGGCCGTTGATGCCTTTGGTAGGCACGGGGCCACCCAAGACTTATCCCAGAGGGGAGTTGGTCGGAGTGGCCGGGGGAGTGTCATGGCAGTAGGACGATTTTGTCGCAACATCGTTGGTCCACCCGAATGGGAGTGCAAGGCCATGGGTTCCATGGTGTGGGTACAGTGCGCTACCTCTACAGAGTGTGTATTAAATATATCGATAGTCGCGCCCGTGGATATGGGCCCAGTTCGTAGTTGGTCACATTGCGGCAACAATAATAATAATGTGCTTAATAACAACCCTGGTTCGATGATGAGAAAGAGATTGGTTGTGATCATGAGATGATCACCGTGGTATCGAGGATACGGAGTTGATGGATATTTGTGGTATTATGCGAGAGTCAAGGGTAAAGATCAAGCTCCTTGTGGTCATGTAATGATTACTACGATATTGTTAATACCAAGCTTGATTGGATCTTGAGATGATCATGTGATGTCTGTGATGGTTACGAGGTAACCCGAACAGAGTAAGTTAGTGCATGATAACGTCATCATGTTGCATGATAGTGGTATCATGTTTATATGTTCATGCCATGCTCATATTGTTCTAGCTATATCAGGTTGTTCATGCCATGTTGTTTTGATAGTATCATGTTAATCCTTGTTAACTTGTAATTGACATGTTGTGGTCTGTCTTGATTGCTTTTGGTTGCTGTGAGCTTGTAAGTACATTCAATGTACTGACCTGGCATGTCATGCCAGTTTGCAGGTCATGTCGGATTTGATTGCTTGTTTTCCATGGATCCCTTGTTGCAAGCTAGGATAAGCGTTCCAGCCAGAGTCCCAGCGGAGTGGAGTTCATCACCATCATCGTTGTTCCGCCGCCAGTAGTTATTCTGCTGCTTCGTGTTGTTCTGCTGCTTGCATGGAGCAACTATGGCAAGCGTAGTGTCTTCGTGCTGATGTAATCCCCTTGTATCCATATAGCTTGTAATAAAGAGCTGATTTGTTCTGTGCTAAGCAGTGCCGTAATCCAGAAGACTTCTCCTCGATCTCTGGGCTAGAATACGGGGCATTCCGGTTTATCTGAGCCGGGGCGCCACATAATTCCTCTAATAATTATGGTAATTCCTACAACAATTCTTATGGAAATTACAATAATACGGCCTCTATTCTTGAGAATAATAGAATTTATTAGTTCTCAAAAGAATTTCAATGCTATGGTTGAAGAAAAATTGCTTAAGATTGATTATTTGGCTAGGAACGTGGATAAAATTTCTCTTGAGATTGATTCTTTGAAAATTAGATCTATTCCACCCAAGCATGATATTAATGAGTCTCTAAAAGCTATGTGAATATCTATTGATGAATGGAAAGAAAGAACTGCTAGGATGCGTGCTAAGCGAGATTGGTTTGTAAAAGTGTGTTCTTTGATTTCTTGTGAAAATAATGATGAAGATCTTAAAGTGATTGATGTGACTCCTATTGAATCTTTTTTCTAATATTAATCTTGATAAAGATGGGACTGGAGATAAGTCAACTTTAGTTAAAAGGCGTCCCAATGATTCAGAGTTTATGGATCTTTATGCAAAATTTGATAAAAGTGGGATTGGAGAGGTCAAAACTTTATGTAGCAATGAACCCACTCTTTTGGATTTCAACGATTTTAATTATGATAATTGTTCTTTGATATATTGTATTTCCTTGTTGCAATCCATGTTGAATTCTTCTCATGCTTATAATCAAAATAAAGCTTTTACTAAACATATTGTTGATGCCATGATGAAATCTTTTGAAGAAAAACTTGAGTTGGAAGTTTCTATCCCTAGAAAGATTTATGATAAGTGGGAACCTACAATTAAGATTAAAATTAAGGATTATCAGTGCCATGCTTTGTGTGATTTGGGTGTTAGCGTTTCCACGATTCTGAAAACTTTATGTGATGTGCTAGGTTTCTGTGAATTTGATGTTTGTTTCTTTAAATTTGCATCTTGCGGATTCCACTATTAAAAAAACCTATGGGAAGTATTAATGATGTTCTTATTGTTGCAAATAGGAATTATGTGCCCATAGATTTTATTGTGCTTGATATATATTGCAATCCTACATGTGCAATTATTCTTGGTAGACCTTTCCTTAGAATGATTGGTGCAATTATTGATATGAAAGAAGGAAACATTAGATTTTAATTTCTGTTAAGTAAGGGCATGGAACACTTCCCTGGAAATAAAATTAAGTTTCCATATGAATCTATTATGAGAGCTACTTATGGTTTGCATACCAAAGATGACAGTAACTAGATCTATGTTTTATGCCTAGCTAGGGGCATTAAACAATAGCGCTTGTTGGGAGGCAACCCAATTTTATTTTTGTTTTTGCCTTTTTGTTTCTGTTTTTGAATAAATTTTTCATCTAGCCTCTATTTAGATGTGTTTTGGTGTTTTAATTTAGTGTTTGTGCCAAGTAAGACCTTTGGGATGTCTTACGGTGATAGTTGATTTGATCTTGCTGAAAAAACAGAAACTTTTGCGCCCAGTAACATAATTTTCATTTTTTTACAGAAGTGTGATAAAATCTGATTCTTTTTGAACAAGATTGATATATGAATTGCCTATATTTTCCTATTTTTTCAGAATTTTTGGAGTTACAAAAGTATACGAAGTTTACAGATTGCTACAGACTATTCTGTTTTTGACAGATTCTATTTTCTATGTGTTGTTTGCTTATTTTGATGCATATATGGGTAGTATCGAGGGGTATGAACCATGGATAAGTTGGAATACAATAGATATTACACCAATATAAATAAAGAATGAGTTCACAACAGTACCAAAAAGTGGTGATTTATTTTCTTATACTAACGGGTCTCATGAGTTTTTTGTTGAGTTTTGTGTTGTGAAGTTTTCAAGTTTTGGGTAAAGATTTGATGGACTATGGAATAAGGAGTGTCAAGAGCCTAAGCTTGGGGATTGCCAAGGCACCCCAAGGTAATATTCAAGGACAACCAAGCATCTAAGCTTGGGGATGCCCCGGATGGCATCCCCTCTTTCGTCTTCGTCTATCGGTAAATTACTTGAGGCTATATTTTTATTCACCACATGATATGTGTTTTTCTTGGAGCATCTTGTATGATATGGGTCTTTGCTTTTTAGTTTGCAACAATCATCCTTGTTGTACACACATTTTGAAAGGGACACGCATGAATCATGAATTTATTAGAATACTCTATGTGCTTCACTTATATCTTTTGAGCTAGGCAATTTGCTCTAGTGCTTCACTTATATCTTTTTAGAGCACGACGGTAGTTTTATTTTATAGAAATTGTTGAACTCTCATGCTTCACTTATTTTATTTTGAGAGTCTCTCTAAACAGTATGGTAATTTTCTTTCGTTATGAATTTAGTCCTAATATGATGGGCATCCAAGAGGGATATAATAAAACTTTCATATAAAGAGCATTGAATACCATGAGAAGTTTGATTCCCTATGATTTTTTTGAGATACAAAAGTACAGTCATGCTAGTGAGTAATTGTGGATTGGTAGAAATACTTGTGCTAAAGTTTGTGATTCCCGTAGCATGCACGTATGGTGAATCGTTATGTAATGAAGTCGGAGCATGATTTATTTACTGATTGTCTTCCTTATGAGTGGCAGTCGGGAACGAGCGATGTTATTTTCCTACCAATATATCCCCCTAGGAGCATGCGTGTAGTACTTTGTTTCGATGAATAATAATATTTTGCAATAAGTATGTGAGTTCTTTATGAGTAATATTGAGTCCATGGATTATACACACTCTCAACCTTCCACCATTGCTAGCCTCTCTATACTGCGCAACTTTCGTCGGTTGATAACTCACAAGTATAGGAGATCGCAATAGTTTTCGAGGGTAGAGTATTTAACCCAAATTTGTTGATTCGATACAACAGGAGCCAAAGAATATTCTCAAGTATTAGCAACTGAATTGTCAATTCAGCCACACCTGAAAGACTTAATATCTGCAACAAAGTATTTAGTAGCAAAGTAGTATGGAAGTAACGGTAACGATGGCAAAAGTAATAGTAGCAGTTTTGTAGCAATTGTAACAGTGGCAATGACAAAGTAACTTAGCAAAGATCAATATATGACGAGCTCACAGGCAAAGGATCAGTGATGGATAATTATGTCGGATGGCATTCATCATGCAACAGTTATAACCTAGGGTGACACAGAACTAGCTCCAATTCATCAATATAATGTAGGCATGTATTCCGTATGTAATCATACGTGCTTATGGAAAAGAACTTGCATGACATCGTTTGTCCAACCCTCCCATGGCAGCGGGGTCCTAATGGAAACTAAGGGATATTAAGGCCTCCTTTTAATAGAGAACCGGAACAAAGCATTAGCATGATGTCACTAGAAGGTACGTCAGTATTTCCCCAAATAGGAAGGGATGATGCAGCACAACGGCAGTAGGTATTTCCCTCAGATGTGAAACCAAGGTTATCGAACCAGTAGGAGAACCAAGAAACACAACGTAAACAACACCTGCACACAAATAACAACTTCTTGCAACCCGACGTGTTAAAGGGGTTGTCAATCCCTTCCGGGGTACGGCGCCTCAAGATAGGCAAACGGACATGAGGTAAATTTGTAGTAGATTGATAGATCGAACGCCAAATAAAATAAATAAGGATAAATTGCAGCAAGGTATTTTTGTATTTTTGGTTTAATAGATCTGAAAATAAAAGCAAAGGAAAAGTAGATTGCAAAGGCAAATATATGAGAAAGAGACCCGGGGGCCGTAGGTTTCACTAGTGGCTTCTCTCGAGAAAAATAGCAAACGGTGGGTGAAAAAATTACTGTTGGGCAATTGATTGAACTTCAAATACTCATGACGATATCCAGGCAATGATCATTACATAGGCATCACGTCCAAGATTAGTAGGCCGACTCCTGCCTTCATCTACTACTATTACTCCACACACCGACCGCTATCCAACATGCATCTAGTGCATTGAGTTCATGGAGAAACGGAGTAATGCAATAAGAACGATGACATGATGTAGACAAGATCTATCTATGTAGAGATAGAACCCATCGTTTTATCCTTAGTAGCAATGATACATACGTGTCGGTTCCCCTTCTGTCACTGGGATCAAGCACTGTAAGATCAAACCCACTACAAAGCACCTCTTCCCATTGCATGATAAATAGATCAAGTTGGCCAAACAAAACCCAAATATCGGAGAAGAAATACGAGGCTATAAGCAATCATGCATAAAAGAGATCAAATAAACTCAAATACTTTCATGGATACAAAAAGATAGATCTGATCATAAACTCAAAGTTCATGGATCCCAACAAACACACCGCAACAGAGTTACATCATATGGATCTCCAAGAGACCATTCTATTGAGAATCAAGAGAGAGAGAGAGATGAAGCCATCTAGCTACTAACTACGGACCCGAAGGTCTACAAAGAAATACTCACGCATCATCGGAGAGGCACCAATGGAGGTGGTGAACCCCATCCGAGATGGTGTCTAGAATGGATCTGGTGGTTCTGGACTCTGCGGCGGCTGGATGAATATTTCATCTACCCCCCTAGGGTTTTGGGAATATTGGGGTATTTATTGAGCAAATAGGCGGTCTGGGGGGCACCCAAGGTGGGCACAACCCACCAGGGCATGCCTGGGCCTCCTAGCGTGCCCTGGTGGGTTGTGCTCTCCTCGGAGCACCCCCAGGCGCAGCCAGGGCCCATTATGTTCCTTCTGGTCCAAAAAAATCTCCGTAAAGTTTCGTTGCGTTTGGACTCTGTTTGGGACTGATTTTCTGTGATGTAACAAACATGGAGAAAATAGCAACTGGCACTTGGCACTATGTTAATAGGTTGGTACCAAAAAATGATTATAGAACATCCAAGATTGATAATATAACAACATGGAACAATAAAAAATTATAGATACGTTGGAGACGTATCAACATCCCCAAGCTTAACTCCTACTCGTCCTCGAGTAGGGAAGTGATAAAAACAAAAAATTTGATGTGGAATGTTGCCTAACATGTCATATCATATTCTTTCTTTATAGCATGGACCTTTGGACTTTTATATTGTTCAAAGAAATAGTCTAGTTTTGACATGATAACTTAAATACTCAAGCATATCAACAAGCAACCATGTCTTTCAAAATATCAATGCTAAAATAAGTTATCCCTAGCCCATCATGCTCAACCATTGATCCATTCATGAAACACACTCGCATATTAACTACACCAAATACTTAAGTGCGTTCATATTGCCTCCTAGTTGGTGATTTTACAAGAGAAGATGGAGACTCAAATTTAAAAATAAAAATTGCATAAAGTAAAAGAAAGACCCTTCGCATAGGGAAGTAGGGATTTGTAGAGGTTCTAGAGCTCAAAGAGAAAAGCTTAGGGATAAAAACATTTTGGGAGGTGTATCCATCCCACCAACAAAAACGACTTAGAGTTACCAACACTTTCCATGCTTAGATATGTCATAGGCGGTTCCCAAACAGAAAATAAAGTTTATTCCTTTTTCCATCATACTTTCACTTTCCATGGCTAAACGTATCCACTGGTGCCTTCCATACCAACAGTTTCCAAGGAATTTATCATTCGACAACATAAAGTAAATTCATTTTTTCAATTCGGGACTAGGCATCCATAATACCTCTGCCTTACTCTTGTGCAATGACAAGTGAATAAACACTCATCGTGAGAATAACACATCTAGCATGGAAAATATTAGCCACCCCTCACTGCTCCACGAGTGAAACGAACACACAAAAGAGAAGTTTATTTTGAATTAGAGATGGTGCATGCAAATTTGCTTAGAACGGCAAAAGAATACCGCATGTAGGTAGATATGGTTGACTCATGTGGCAAAGCTGGTTTAAAGGGATTTGGATGCACAAGTAGTGATTGTACTTAGTGCAAAATGAAGGCTATCAAAAGATTGAGAAGCGACCAACCAAGAAACAAATAATCTCATAAGCGAGCATTAAGCATAATTAACACCAAATAATGCACCACAAGTAGGATGTAATTTCATTGCATGACTATTGACTTTCATGCTTGCATAGGGAATCACAAACCTTAACACCAATATTCTTATTAAAGCATAATTACTCATCAACATAACTCACATATCACATCATCATATCTCAAAACTATTATGAAGAATCAAGTTTATTTTGCCCAATGATCTTCATGAAAGTTTTTATTATATCCTTCTTGGATGTCTATCACTTTGGGACTAATTTTGATGTGTTGCTTTTCATAAGCTCAAACAAATATAAGTGAAGATCATGAGCATAATATTTCTTTCTTTCTCTCAAATTAATTTAAGTGAAGCAAGAGAGAATTTCTTGAAAATTTTACTAACTCTCAAATAAATCTAAGTGATGCAAGAGAGCATTTCTTCAAAAATACTAAGCACACCGTGCTCAAAAATATATAAGTGAAGCACTAGCGCAAGTCCATAGCTCATAAAAGATTTAAGTGAAGCAAACGGAGAAATTCTAACAAGTCATGACATAATTTTGGCTCTCTCAAATAGATGTGTCTAGCAAGGGATCAAGACTTAAAACACAAAATAAAACAAGCAAAGACTCATATCATACAATACGCTCCAAGCAAAACACATAGTATGTGACGAATAAAAATATAGCTTAGAGTAAAATACCGATGGTCATTAGAAGAAAGAGGGGATGCCACTCGGGGGCATCCCCAAGCTTAGTTGGTTGCTCATTTTTGGATAATAGCTTGGGATGTCGGGGCATCCCCAAGCTCAGGCTCTTCTACTCCTTATTCCTTCATCCATCGCAAGATAACCCAAAACTTGAAAACTTCAATCACACAAAACTCAACAAAACCTTTGTAAGATCCATTTGTATAAGAAAATAAATCACTACTATAAGTGTTGTATCAAAATAATTCATATTTTGTTCTTGCATTATATCTACTGTATTCCAACTTTTCTATGGCAAAAACTCATCAAAGAAAACCATAGAGCCATCAAAATAAGCACACAACGCAAAGAAAACAGAATCCGTCAAAACAGAACAGTCTGTAGAAATCTGACTATTTCGAATACTTATGTAACTCCAAAAATTCTGAAAAATTAAGACGGCCTGAGAAATTTGTATATTGATCTATTGCAAGTGGAATGGGTATTTTATCACTCTCTGGTAAAAAATGAATATTATTTTTGCGAGCGCAAAAGTTTCTGTTTTTTTAGCAAGATCAAACAACTATCACCCAAGAAGATCCTAAAGGATTTACTTGGCACAAACACTAATTAAAACATAAAAAACACAAACGTAACAGTAGCATAATTGTGCTAACACTCAAAAACAAGAAACAAAAAGCAAAAATAAATTTTATTCATTGGGTTGCCTCCTAACAAGCGTTATAGTCTTACGCCCTTAGCTAGGCATAAAGCAAGGATCTAAGTTTTGTCATCCTTATTCTTAACCTTCTTAGAGGTGTTTTCATCATGGGGTTTTGTAAACACAATATAAAACATATTATCCATAGAAACCTTGGCATTCCTAAGTTGATGTTCATCATAACCTTTTTGATTCCCCGCAACAATCCAAGAGTAATGTTGATTAACATTACTGAAAACATGTTGGATTATATCTAAAACGGGGACCTTCTTTTTAAGATTCTCATGAAAGATTTTGTTATCCCCAAGCAAATGTCTTAAAGCATAGTCACTATTGTAAAGAATCTCATCTATCACAGGTTTTTCACGATTCATACCATAAAAATCAAAGATTTCCCTAGCTTACCATATTATGTAATCAAATTCATTTATAAGGACAAGGGTGGCCAACTTTTTGGCCCTAGGATTCTTTATAATGGGAAGATTGAAAAAAAATCTTTCCAAAGTAGGATGGGTACGAATAAATTTACTTTCAAGTTTCGGAACTAGTGCTGAAATAGCATCCGCATAAGATCTAGTGGTAAGTATAAGAGCATCATTAAGACTTAGATTCCCAAGAAAATTGAAAAATTCTTGGAGTACGTTCTTTTCCCATAATGTTCCCTTGCCCCAAGATAAAAGTTTTAGCATTAAAATTGCCCATACATCCAATCTTAGGAGTTAGGCCATCATCTGTTGGTTCCATGCCAAAATCACTCATGATTGCAAGCAGAGGATAGATCTAACAAGAAAACGGCGAACGGAAAAAGAGGGGCGAATAAAACGGAAAATTTTGGTGAAGTGGGGGAGAGGAAAACGAGAGGCAAATGGAAAATATTGTAAATTGTGAGGAGATGAGATTAGTGATTAGGAACCTGGTATATGTTGAGGATCCTCCCCGGCAACGGTGCTAGAAATTCCTTTTGATGTCGCTGGAAGCTACGTCGGTATTTCCCCAAAGAGGAAGGGATGATGCAGCACATTGGTGGTAGGTATTTCCCTCAGATGTGAAACCAAGGTTATCGAACCAGTAGGAGAACCAAGCAACACAACATAAACAACACCTGCACACAAATAACAACTTCTCGCAACCCGACATGTTAAAGGGGTTGTCAATCCCTTCCGGGGTACAGCGCCTCAAGATAGGCAAACGGACGTGAGGTAAATTTGTAGTAGATTGATAGATCGAACGCTAAATAAAATAAATAAGGATAAATAGCAGCAAGGTATTTTTGTATTTTTGGTTTAATAGATCTGAAAATAAAATCAAAGGAAAAGTAGATCGCAAAGGCAAATATATGAGAAAGAGACCCAGGCCCATAGGTTTCACTAGTGGCTTCTCTCAAGAAAAATAGCAAACGGTGGGTGAACAAATTACTGTTGGGCAATTGATAGAACTTCAAATACTCATGACGATATCCACGCAATGATCATTATCACGTCCAAGATTAGTAGACCGACTCCTGCCTGCATCTACTAATATTACTCAACACATCGACTGCTATCCAGCATGCATCTAGTGTATTGAGTTCATGGAGAAACAGAATAATGCAATAAGAATGATGACATGATGTAGACAAGATCCATCTATGTAGAGATAGATGCCATCATTTTATCCTTAGTAGCAACGATACATACGTGTCGGTTCCCCTTCTCTCACTGGTATCAAGCACCGTAAGATCGAACCCACTACAAAGCACCTCTTCCCATTGCAAGATAAATAGATCAAGTTGGCAAAACAAAACCCAAATATCAGAGAAGAAATACGAGGCTATAAGCAATCATGCATAATAGAGATCAAATAAACTCAAATACTTTCATGGATATAAAAAGATAGATCTGATCATAAACTCAAAGTTCATTGATCCCAACAAACACACCACAAAAGAGTTACATCCTATGGATCTCCAAGTGACCATTGTATTGAGAATCAAGAGAGAGAGAGAGATGAAGCCATCTAGCTACTAACTACGGACCTGAGGGTCTACAAAGAACTACTCACGCATCATCGGAGAGGCACCAATGGAGGTGGTGAACCCCATCCGAGATGGTGTCTAGAATGGATCTGGTGGTTCTGGACTCTGCGACGGCTGGATGAATATTTCATCGACTCCCCTAGGGTTTTGGTAATATTGGGTATTTATTGAGCAAAGAGGCGGCCCCGGGGGCACCTGAGGTGGGCACAACCCACTAGGGCGCGCCTGGGCCTCCTAGCGTGCCTCGGTGGGTTGTGCTCTCCTCAGAGCACCCCCAGGCGCATCCAGGGCCCATTATGTTCCTTCTGGTCCAAAAAAATCTCCGTAAAGTTTTGTTGCGTTTGGACTCTGTTTGGTACTGATTTTCTGCGATGTAACAAACATGGAGAAAATAGCAACTGGCACTTGGCACTATGTCAATAGGTTGGTACCAAAAAATGATATAAAATGATTATAAAACATCCAAGATTGATAATATAACAACATGGAACAATAAAAAATTATAGATACGTTGGATACGTATCATAGCACTTAGTGAATACATGAACTCCTCAAACTACGGTAATCACCGGAAAGAATCCCAATTACTGTCACCTTGGGGTATGCGGATCATAACTCATAATAGTGTCTACAACTTGCAAGATCGGATCAAGAACACAAATATATTCATGAAAACATGATAGGTCTAGATCTGAAATCATGGCACTCGGACCCTAATGCCAAGTATTAAGCATGGCAAAGTCATAGCAACATCAATCTCAGAACATAGTGGACAGTAGGGATCAAACCCTAACAAAACTAACTGGATTACATGATAAATCTCATCCAACCCATCACCGTCTAGCAAGCCTACGATGGAATTACTCACGCACGGCGGTGCGCATCATGAAATTGGCGATGGAGCAAGGTTGGTGATGATGATGATGGCGATGAATCACCCTCTGCGAAGCCCTGAACGAACTCCAGATTAGCCCTCCCGATGAACAGCAGGCAGTGGCAGCTATGAGTCGTAAAACGCGATGAATCCTTCTCTTTGATTGTTTTCTCCATGAATAGGTACTTATAGAGTTGGAATTGGGTCGGAGGAGCTCCAGGGGGGCCTCAAGCCTGCAGGGCGCCCCCAGGGGTTGTGGCCTCTAGGTGGCCCCCTCTGGTTGATTATTTCGCCAATATTTTTTATATATACCAAAAATATTTTCCATAAATTTTCAGGTCAATCCGAGAACTTCTATTTCTGCACAAAAATAACACCATGGCAATTCCGCTGAAAACATCGCCAGTCCGGGTTAGTTTCATTCAAATCATGTAAGTTAGAGTCCAAAACAAGGGAAAAGAGTTTGGAAAAGTAGATACGATGTAGACGTATCAACTCCCCCATAGCTTAACCCATTGCTTGTCCTCGGGCAATTCAGTTGACAAACTGAAAGTGACAAATCAAAACTTTTACAAACTCTGTTTGATCTTGTTGTTGCAAATTTGTATATCCAGCATTCAAGGTTTCAACAAAAATTATAAACTAACCATATTCGCAATAACATTTAGGTCTCACATTTACTCACATCAATGGCATAATCAACTAGCGAGCAATAATAATGAATCTCGGATGACAACAGTTTTTCAAAACAGTCATGATATAATATGACAAAATGGTATCTCGCTAGCCCTTTCCGAGACCGCAAAACATAAATGCAGAGCACCCTTGAAGATCAAGGACTAACTAGACATTACAATTCATGGCAAAAGAGATCCAGTCACACTCATATTCAATATAAATTAATAATGAAGCATACAAATGACACTGGTGCTCTCTAACTGGTGTTTTTTATAAGAGAAAAATGACTCAGCAATAAAAGTAAATAGATAGGCCCTTCACAGGGGGAAGCAGGAATTTGCAGAGGTGCCAGAGCTCGAGCTTTTAAAATAGAGATAGATCTAATTTTCAGTGGTATGTTTTCATTGTCAACATAACAACCAAGAGATGTCGGTATCTTTCATGCTAGATACATTATAGGCAGTTCCCAAACAGAATGGTAAAGTTTTTACTCCCCCTCCACCAACAAGAACACTCCACGCCTGATACGTCTCCAACGTATCTATAATTTATGAAGTAACCATGCTAATATATTATCATTCTTGAATGTTTTACAATCATTTTATAACAACTTTATATAATTTTTTGGGACTAATCTGTTGACCCAGTGCCCAGTGCCAATTGTTGTTTTTTTCTTGTTTTCTACATCATAGAAAATCAATATCAAACGGAGTCCAAACACCGCGAAACTTTTTGGAGAATTTTTATGGACCAGAACACCCAGAATGGGCCATAGCAGCACCTGGGGGGTGCCCCGAGGGGGGCACAACCCACCAGGGCGCGCCTGGGCCCCCAAGCGGGTGTAGGTGGGTTGTGCCCACCTCGGTGGCCTCCCGCACCCCCTCTTTACCCTATAAATTCACAAATATTCCGAAAGCCCTCGGGGTTAACCTAGATCAAAAGTTCTGCCGCCGCAAGGCTCTATAGCCACCGAAAACCAATCTAGACTCATTTCGGCACCCTGCCGGAGAGGAGAATCATCACCGATGGCCATCTTCATCATCCTGGCGGCCACCATGATGAGGAGGGACTAGTCCACCCTCGGGGCTAAGGGTTTGTACCAGCAGCTATGTGTTTAATCTCTCTCTCTCTCTCTCTCTCTCTCTCTCTCTCTCTTTCTCGTGTTCTTGAGATGTCACGATCTTGATGTATCGCGGGATTTGTTAATATAGTCAGATCATATGGTGTTTTCCCCTCTCTATCTTGTTGTGATGAATTGAGTTTTTCCCTTTGAGATTTCGTTGTTATCGGATTGAATAATTTTATGGATTTGAGAACACTTGATATATGTCTTGTAATTGAATACTCGTGGTGACAATGGGGTATCGTATTGATTCACTTGATATATGTTTTGGCACTCAACTCGCGGATTCCCGAGGTGACATTGGGGTAATCTATGCATAGGGGTTGATGCACGTTCTTGTCTTTGTTTCTCCGGTAGAAATCTTGGGGCACTCTTTGAAATTCTTTGTGTTGGATTGAATATTATGAAACTGAATTTGCTTTGGTGTTATTTTAGTACGAACTCTTGGTTAGATCGATCGGAAAGAATAGCTTCGTGTTATTTAGTATGAACTCTAGGATAGATTGATCGGAAATAATAGCTTTGAGGTGGTTTCGTACCCTACAAACGCTTCCGTCTTATGTTCTCCGCTAGATAGGAACTTTGGAGTGATTCTTCGTTGCACATTGAGGGATGGTTATATGATCCAATTATATTAGCATCATTGAGAGATTGCACTAGCGAAAGTACGGACCCTAGGCCTCATTTTCAAGCATTGCAATACCGTTTTTGTGCCCGTTTACTATTTTCTACCTTGCTGTTTTTATTTATTCAGATTATATAAATATTTTTCTACCATCAATATTACACTTTTATCACCATCTCTTCGCCGAATTAGTGCACCTATACAATTTGCCATTGTATTGGGTGTGTTGGGGACACAAGAGATTTCTTGTATTTGGTTGCATGGTTGCTTGAGAGAGACCATCTTAATCCTACACCTCTCACGGATTGATAAACCTTAGGTCATCCACTTGAGGGAAAATTGCTACTGTCCTACAAAACTCTGCGCTTGGAGGCCCAACACGTGTCTATAAGAATAAAGTTGCGTAATGGACATCAACGGCTGAATTAATAGGTTGGTCCTAAAAAATAATATAAATTATACAAAAATGATATAAACATGACATAAAACAATCAAAAAGTATAAATATGTTTGAGACGTATCAAACATACTTATAAATGTCTTCAAATTCGCATTGTTACCTTATCAGCTATTGGTCAGTGTCTTTTTCTCTGGACACGCAGAAGATCTGTGCGTCTATACATTAAGGTAGAAATAGAGTTATGGGTTACAAGAGGACTACCACAACAGTCACATTTGGTCAATGTTATGTGATTAAGTTAAGAATTTCTTAACTGAAGTGATTATTTTTATGTGCATTAGTGATGAATGCAACATTTGTATGTCTATATTTTTTATTATTATCCCATGACAACGCACGGGCATTAAGCTAGTTAAAATAGAAGAAGAGTTGTGATTTACAAGAGGGCCGCCACAACGCCACAAACGGTAGCATTTGGTCAACTAGGTGATTTCCCCGCGAGTTTATGCGTAAATTTAAAAGTTAATTTTGGATGATTTATGTATGAACGGAATGACCTAAATCAAAACATATTATTTTCCGAAGCAAGCGTGTGTGTGTGTATGCTAGACCATTGTAGTTGCAATAATTAAATTAGGGTATGCATGGGCTACAAAATAGTGTTAGTGGATGATGACCAAAATAGTGTTAGTGGATGATGACGTGGCACATTTGGTGATGTGGAGAGCTTCATGTTGAGAGAATTAGAGTTAGTGAAAATCAGCTATATAGGATGTCATGTTATCAAGTTAGAAATTTGTTAACACAAATATTACTCCCTCCGTCTCAAAATTCTTGTCTTAGATTTGTCTAAATACAGATGTATCAAGTCATGTTTAAGTATTAGATACATCCGTATCTAGAATAATATAAGACAAGAATTTTGAGACGGAGGGAGTATTATTTTCGAATCCCTTAACACACAAAAATGATTCTGAAATGTGGGTTAATTGCTTTCAACAAGTATCAGATACTGTTATGGTGTTGTGTGCACGAAAAGACTACTCCATCTTTATACAGTACACCCAAGTATCCCACAAAACAATCACAAATTACACCACGACGCAATTGATGATACCATACAAACTAAGATCACACCCAAAGATAAATACACAAGTGATGCAATGGCCAGCAGACATTGCAACGGTCAAACAGAGAGGAGTTGAAGATGAAGCGAAGAGGACCGTCTCCAAGCCGCGGCTATCTATCCTCTGCCGAAGAGCAGCTTCTTCGGCGCCTCACCCTTGGCGCGGTACTTGGCGGCGGTCTCCTCCGCCGCGACGATCTCCTCGCCGCGCCGTGCCTCCGCCGCGGCACGCTTCTCCTCCGCCTCTTTGTGCACCGTCGCGGCGCTGTTCTTGAGCTTCTCCACGCAGCGCGCCTTCTTCTTCTCCAGCTGCTCCTGCACGTACGTAGGTGGCCCCAAAACGTTCCGTGCCAATCAGTAATAGCTTACGTGCTACGTAGTACTAAATGGCGTCGCCTATGGTAAGTGGGAGCTCAAACTTACTTGAATCTTCTTGAGCTCGGCTTCCAGTTCCGCGGCCTTGGAGTTCTCCCACGAGGTGATGTCTGCCAGCAACTTCACGGCCCTGCGTGACACGAGAAAGCAAATAAAAAAATAAAAAAATTACGGCTTAAATGAGAGACACGAGGTGATGAAGCACCTGATATCTGAATTCTGAGTGCAACGGGAGTTAAAATCTGAATGCGGATAGAAATGGAGCCATCTCGGTGAATATCATTGGTGGTGGTTACTCGTGAAGATTGAGAGAGAACGGGAGACTCACTTGTTCTCGGCTTTGGCCTTCTCATTCTCCTCCCATGCCTTGATCAGCGAAATCCTCTTCTCGGTCGCGACCCTCGTGAGCAGAGCATCTGAAGAAGTGGCAGAGTTGCACATCAGTTTTTTCAATTAATTATAACTGCTCAAATATATGGTTGATTCCCGACTTGGATGATTAAGACCCAGTACCTCGTTCGTGTGAGCCCCCTGTAGCTGCAGGCTTCTCGGCGTCATCTGAAGGAGAGAAACATGAAAAGGGTTAGCACCACTGACCTGACCATGTAGTTCCCCGCCGCTAACCATGCAACATGCATCAATCAACGTACTCTCGGCGACAACCAGGGCCTTGGATTCCTCCGGCGACGGAACCGCTGCCTTCTCGTCCGCGACGTCCTCGGTCGGCTCCGGCGCGGGTGGCGCCACATCCTGCTTCGCTTCCTCCGCCATCTGATCAACCTCGCAACGAGTCGATCAAGATATTTTAGCAAGACGCGGAGTCAGAGGAGCCCAGAGTACAGTCTTGTTTGTGCTGGTCGGACGTGGTGGCTGGCAAACTAAAGCCAACGCAAGAGTATATATGCACATCGATCAACCACTTTAACGGGCGAGGTTGGCTGGATGTAGTGTACAGATTGATTGGTCCAGATTAGGTGGCGCGCCTTCTATCGCTCTTTTATGTCCCGGCTGCTGTGTTTTTCACAGCAGACGTCACTTGCCCGCGTGCACGATTGATCTTTCACAGGTCGGCCACCACGGGTCACAAAACGGCCGGATATCGTACGCTTGGCAGGGAGGCGGCCCGAGCCGTTCGTGGTGGCTGGCAGGCACTCTGAAGATCCATTCAGACGTACAAACACAAGTACAGATGGACACGCGACAGGCGCGGTGGTTTGCAGTCGACGGCCGATAGATGACACCGGCCGGCGCGTCGTGTTCGTGCGTGGATGGGCAGCGAAATGGACGAGGCGTGTCGCGGAGTTTAACTTCGAGATCACGAAATGGTTTCTTTCTGGCCGGCGACGGCGATATCGCGGGCACGACGACGGGGACGGACAGCGACTTGGAGGGGACCTAGCTGCCCGGATGGGAGGTGAGATGCATAGCTAGCTAGATATGTTTATCCGGCGAGAGACGTGCGCACGTTTGCACCGCTGGGGATCAGGGCGGATTCCTTCGTGCGTCGGCCTAATCTGTCCCCTTCTTCTTCTTTATGGACGATGAATCTATATATATATATATCTATTAGTATATATCTATCGCCATTAAACTACTGACGATTAGTTTAAAGATCTCCCGGATGTGTTCCGTGGACGCTGTGCAAAGGGCTCCACGTACATCTCTGGCAGAACGGAGCTGCAATGATTTGGCAGAAAGATGAGATGTGTAGTCTTCTCGCTGCCCTGCTCATCATCCATCAACAAAGATAATCATGCCTTCATCATTGTCATTACTCATTAAGTGGACTAATCTTAACGAAATATCATGTGCCGAAGCTAGCTGGATTTTTCTACTTCTGTAAAGATCTCGTGCACTTCAGTTTGCCCCGGCGGGATTTGATTTTCTCTGCAGTTATAGGTGAGCTGCTGCGATGCTAACGTATGCACTGGTGGACATATGGTCGCTGACCCAACTTTGTCTTTGAAATAGAGATTTTTTTTTAAACCGAGAAGGGAATTGCCCAGTTAATTTAAGGAAAACCTACACAAAACGGACGACGTATTAACCACTCATATGGCAACAAACCTGACAACCGCACAGTCGGCCCTTGTGAAACTCTTCGAATGCACAATATCCACAAACGCCGACACTGCTACTACGCCAAGTGAATCCTGACAAGAACACCTCGATACAAGACATCGTGCACCTCCCAATCCAAGAGGACAGACCGAGAGACCGAAGATCATCCATCAAGCAACCAGAGACGCCTTGCGTACCTTTGCCTACCTTCTGTTTGTCCCTTATTGGTGTCCCCGCCAGGGGGCAAGCAATCAAGCTGACCAAACCAGGTCAAGCAACCTCCACGCTAGTGAGCAAGTCACAAAGTTCCTTCGCGAAGAGAGCATCTGGATCTGGAGTAGGTGCCAACTGAAACTCGCGCCTCAACCTACTGCACCTACTGAAAATATTTATTATGTAATTCCTTCGGGTATGAAAGAGAAACTGCTAGCTAATTCTTATGCAGGAGATGAAACATTACATCCCGATATGCACCTAATATATGTGGATGAAGTTTGTGGATTATTTAAGTTTGCAGATATCCCCGATGATGTTGTCAAGAAGAAGGTATTCCCTTTATCTTTGAAGGGAAAGGCATTGACATGGTATAGGCTATTGAATGATATTGGATCATGGAACTACAACCGATTGAAATTGGAATTTCATCAGAAGTTTTATCCTATGCATCTGGTTCATCGTGATCGGAATTATATATATAATTTTTGGCCTCGTCAAGGAGAAAGTATCGTTCAAGCTTGGGGGAGGCTTAAGTCAATGTTATATTCATGCCCCAATCATGAGCTCTCAAGAGAAATTATTATTCAAAATTTTTATACTCGGCTTTCTCATAATGATCGATGCATGCTCGATACTTCTTGTATTGGTTCCTATATAAAGAAGGATATTGAAGTCAAATGGAATTTATTGGAAAGAATTAAACGCAACACTGAAGATTGGGAAATTGACAAAGATAAAGAGTCAGATATAAACCTTAAGTTTGATTGTGTTAAATCTTTTATGGATACCGATGCTTTTCGTGATTTTAGCACTAAATATGGACTTAACTCTGAGATAGTAGCTTTTTTCTGTGAATCATTTGCTACTTATGTTGATCTCCCCAAGGAGAAGTGGTTCAAATATCATCCTCTCATTGAAGTTAAAGTAGTTGAACCCATTAAAGTTGAAGAAGAAACTATGATTTATAATGTTGATCCTATTGTTCCTACTGCTTATATTGAGAAACCACATTTCCCTGTTAGAATAAAGGATCATGCTAAAGCTTCAACTGTGGTCAACAAAAGTAATATTAGAACACCCAAACCCTCTAAGCAAATTAAAGTTGAACATAGTATTGCTATGTTTAAAGATCTCTTGGTTGATAATATTGATGGGCATGTTATTTATTTCTGATATGAAAGATAAACATAGACCTGTTGTTGACATGTCTGTTGTTTTTATTAAAATAGGAGATCATTGTTATCATGGCTTATGTGATGTGGGTGTGAGTATGAGTGCAATTCCTTATACCTTATATAAAGAAATTATGAATGATATTGCACCTGCTGAGATAGAAAATATTGATGTTACTATTAAGTTTGCTAATAGAGATACTATATCATCAATTGGGATTGTTAGAGATGTTGAAGTCTTGTGTGTGAAGATAAAATATCCTACTGATTTTCTTTTTCTTGCTTCCTCACAAGATAATTTTTCTCCCATTATATTTGGTAGACCCTTCCTGAATACAGTTAATGCTAAGATAGACTGCGAGAAAGATATTGTTACTGTTGGTTTAGGGGATATGTCTCATGATTTTAATTTCTCTAAATTTCGTAGACAACCTCATGATAAAGAATTGTCCTAGTAAGGATGAAATTATTGGTCTTGCTTCTATTGTCGTGCCTCCTAATGATCCTTTAGAACAATATTTACTAGACCATGAAAATGATATGTTTATGAATGAAAGAAGGGAAATAGATGAAGTATTCTTTAATCAAGGACCTATTTTGTAACACAATTTGCCTGTTGAAATCCTTGGGGATCCTCTTCCACCTAAGGGCGATCCCGTGTTTGAACTTAAAAAATTACCTGATACTCTGAAATATGCTTATCTTGATGAAAAGAAAATATATCCTCTTATTATTAATGCCGACTTTCCAGAGCATGAAGAAAAGAAATTATTGAAAACTCTGAAAAAGCACCGTGCCGCTATTGGATATACTCTCGATGATCTTAAGGGCATTAGTCACACTCTATGTCAGCATAAAATTAAACTGGAGAAAGATGTTAAACCAGGTGTTGATCATCAACGACGGTTACATCCGAAGATGAAAGAAGTGGTAAGAAATGAAATACTAAAACTTCTGGAGGCAGGTATAATTTATCCTATTGCTGATAGTCAATGGGTAAGTCATGTTCATTATGTCCTTCAAAAGGGAGGTATTACTGTTGTTCCTAATGATAAGAACGAATTGATTCCTCAAAGAATTGTTACAGGTTATAGAATGGTAATTGATTTTCACAAATTAAATAAAGCTACTAGAAAAGATCATTACCCTCTATCTTTTACTGATCAAATGCTAGAAAGACTATCCAAACATACTCATTTTTGCTTTCTAGATGGTTATTCTGGTTTCTCTCAAATACATGTGTCGAAGGAGGATTAAGAGAAAACTACTTTTACTTGCCCTTTCGGTACCTTTGCTTATAGATGTATGCCTTTTGGTCTATGCAATGCACCTTCTACCTTTCAAAGATGTACGACCGCTATATTCTCCGACTTTTGTGAAAATATTGTTGAGATTTTCATGGATGATTTCTCTGTTTATGGAACTTCTTTTGATGTTTTCTTAAGCAACCTGGACCGAGTTTTTGTAGAGATGTGAAGAAACTAATCTTGTCTTGAATTGGGAGAAGTGCCACTTTATGGTTAATGAAGGTATTGTCTTGGGGCATAAAGTTTCTGAAAGTGGTATTGAAGTTGATAAAGCTAAAGTAGATGCTATTGAAAAGATGCTGTGTCCTAAAGATATCAAAGGTATAAGAAGTTTCCTTGGTCATGTTGGTTTCTATAGGAGGTTTATTAAAGACTTCTATAAAATTTCTAGGCCTCTCACTAATCTCTTGCAAAAAGATATTCCTTTTGTTTTTGATGATGATTGTGTAGAAGCATTTGAAATACTTAATGAACCCTTGGTTTCTGCTCCTATTGTTCAGCCACCTGATTGGAATTTACCCTTTGAAATTATGTGTGATGCTAGTGATTATGTTGTTAGTGTTGTTCTAGGACGAAGAGTTGATAAGAAATTAAATGTTATCCAGTATGCTACCACTGAAATAGAATTTTCAGTGCCCAGAGAAATTGTGCTACCACTGAAAAAGAATTTTTAGCAGTTGTATTTGCAAGTGATAAGTTCAGACCTTATATTGTTGACTCCAAAGTAACTGCTCACACTGATCATGCTGCTATTAAATATCTTATGGAAAAGAAAGATGCTAAACCTAGACTTATTAGATGGGTTCTCTTGCTACAAGAATTTGATTTGCATATTATTGATAGAAAGGGAGCTGAGAACCCCGTTGCAGACAACTTGTCTAGGTTAGAAAATGTTCTTGATGACCCACTACCTATTGATGATAGCTTTCCTGATGAACAATTAAATGTCATAAATGCTTCTCGTAATACTCCATGGTATGCTGATTATGCTAATTATATTTGCTAAATTTATACCACCTAGTTTCACATACCAGCAAAAGATTTTTTTCTATGATTTAATACATTACTTCTGGGATGACCCACACCTTTATAAAGAAGGAGTAGATGGTGTTATTAGACGTTGTGTACCTGAGCATGAACATGAACATATTCTACGCAAGTGTCACTCCGAGTCTTATGGAGGACACCACGCTGGAGATAGAACTGCACATAAGGTATTGCAATCCGGTTTCTACTGGCCCACTCTCTTTAGGGATGCCCGTAAGTTTGTCTTATCTTGTGATGAATGCCACAGAATTGGTAATATTAGTAGATGTCAGGAAGTGCCTATGAACTATTCACTTGTTATTGAACAATTTGATGTTTGGGGCTTTGATTATATGGGACATTTTCCTTCCTCTAATGCGTATACACATATCTTAGTTGTTGTTGATTACGTTACTAAATGGGTAGAAGCTATTCCAACTAGTAGTGCTGATCATAACACTTCTATTAATATGCTTAAAGAAGTTATTTTTTCGAGGTTCGGGGTCCCTAGATATTTAATGACTGATGGTGGTTCACATTTTATTCATGGTGCTTTCCATAAAATGCTTGCTAAATATAATGTTAACCATAGAATTGCATCTCCTTATCATCCTCACTCTAGTGGTCAAGTAGAATTGAGTAATAGAGTGCTTAAATTAATTTTGCAAAAGACTGTTAATAGATCTAGAAAGAATTGGTCTAAGAAACTTGACGATGCATTGTGGGCTTATAGAACTGCTTATAAGAATCCTATGGGCATGTCTTCGTATAAAATGGTTTATCGAAAAGCATGTCACTTACCTCTTGAATTAGAACAAAATGCATATTGGGCTATTAAAGAGCTCAATTATGATTTCAAACTTGCCGGTGAGAAGAGGTTATTTGACATTAGCTCACTTGATGAATGGAGAACCTAAGCCTATGAGAATGCCAAGTTGTTTAAAGAAAAAGTTGAAAGATGGCATGACAAAATGATCCAAAAGCGCGAGTTTAATGTAGGCGATCATGTTTTGCTATACAACTCTCGTTTAAGATTTTTTACAGGAAAGCTTCTCTCTAAATGGGAAGGCCCCTACATGATCGAGGAGGTTTATCGTTCTGGTGCCATAAAGATCAACAACGCCGAAGGCACAAATCCGAAGGTGGTAAACGGTCAAAGAATCAAACTTTATATCTCAGGTACTCCCATAAATGTTGAGACCAATATAATTAATACTGTAACACCGAAGGAGTACATAAGGGATACTTTCCAGAACGTTTTAGACTCCGAAAAGGAATAGGTATGTGGTACGGTAAGTAAACCGACTCCAAAACATTTCCAATGATAATTTTTCTCCGTTTTGGAATATTTAAAAAAGGAAAATTAAAAGTAGTCTGAAAGAGACACGAGGCCACAACAAGGGTGGAGGGCGCGCCCCCGTCCTCGTGGACACCTCATGTGCCTTCCGAACTCTGTTTTATTGCATGATACTTCTTATGGTCGGTAAAAATTCATTATATAATCTCTCGAAGGTTTTGACCATCGTACCACGGCAAAATCCCATGTTTTTGTTTTGAGTTGTTTCTGTAGCAGATTTGGAGTAAGATGTCGTCCCAAGATTTGGAGGGAGAGAGCTACTTGGCTGATTATATCACAAACCCAAAGGTATATGGGGATCTGGAACACTATGGTTGGACCATGGAGGAAGAAGAAGACTATGATCCAAAGGGGAAGGAGGAGACAAGCTCCAATGAAGAGGACGGTCCACTACCTCAACCTGGCGATATGCATGTGGAGTTCAAGAAGTCAAGCCTCCCTAAGGTCCAATCTATCTCACCTCGTTTTTCACAGGACAGCAAGGCGGCATTATGATAATGAAACTCAAGCTCGAGAATGAGGGTTTGAGGGAGGAAGATTTTAGCCTCAGACGCAAGCTAGAGAAGAAGAATGAAACAACTCCTCCATCACCACCTCTAAAGAAAGAGATCTAAAAACACGGGTATGGGCACTCCCCTTGGCAACTGCCAAGCTTGGGGGAGTTCCCCGGTATCGTATGACCAGCACACCTCTATCTTTATCGTTTTCCTTAGTTCAATCGTTTTGGTTATATCTTGATCTAGTAGAATAAAGTTTTAGTATGATCTATCTTTGAGTTTTGCTTCGATCCCTATCTATATATTCGAGTCCTTGAGATATATAATAAAAAGTAGTTTTGAGATAAGGGCTTTGCTTTCTTGCTATGATCTTGAGGGAGTTAAAAAAAGAAAAAAAGATCATATAGTGATCTTATGGAGAGTAATGACTTCACATATAAAGAGTATGATGAATAAAAGTTATTGAGAGTTGACAAACATAGTTTTGTTCATTGTTGCAATTAATAGGAAGTAATCAAGAAAGAGAGGCTTCACATATAAATATACTATATTGGACATCCTTTGTAATTGTGAGCACTCATTAAAATATGACATGCTAAAAAGTTTATGTTGGCCAAGGAAGACAACATGATAGGTTTTGTTTTCTTATATCTGAATAGAAGTTATATTGTCATGGATCATACAACATGTTGAGCTTGCCTTTCCCTCTCATGGTAGCCAAATTCTTTGCACCAAGTAGAGATACTACTTGTGCTTCCAAACATCCCTAAACCCAGTTTTACCATGAGAGTCCACGATACCTACCTATGGATTGAGTAAGGTCCTTCAAGTAAGTTGTCATCGGTGCAAGCAATACAAATTGCTCTCTACATATGTATGATCTATTAGTGTGAAGAAAATAAGCTTTATACAAACTTGTGATATGGAAGAAATAAAAGCGACTGACTACATAATAAAGGTCCTTATCATAAGCGGCAATATAGAGTGACATTCTTTTGCACTAAGATTTTATACATCCAACCATAAAAGCGCATGACAACCTCTACTTCCCTCTGCGAAGGGCCTATCTTTTACTTTTATCTCCTATCCTTATACAAGAGTCATGGTGATCATCACCTCTTCTTTTTACAATTTTTCCTTTGGCAAGCACTGTATGTTGGAGAGATCCATATATATATATCTACTCGGATGTAGGTTTTCATAAAGTATTATTGTTGACATTACCCTTGAGGTAAAAGGTTGGGAGGAGAAACTATAAGCCCCTATCTTTCTCTGTGTCTGATTGAAACTTTGAACCCATAAGTATCGCGTGATTGTTAGCAATTGTGAAATATTAAATGATAGTTGAGTACGTGGACTTGCTGAAAAGCTCTTTAATTGACTCTTTCTGATGTTATGATAAATTGCAATTGCTTCAATGATTGAGATCATAGTTTGTTAGTTTTGAATGAAGTTTATGATTCGTACTCTACCTTGTGAACGAATTGTTACTTTAGCATAAGAAATTATATGGCGTTATATGTTGTTGTTCTAAATATAATCATGATGCCCTCATGTCTGTATTTTGTTTTATCGACTCCTCTATTTCTAAACATGTGGACATATTTACCGATATCGGCTTTCGCTTAAGGACAAGCGAGGTCTAAGCTTGGGGAGTTGATACGTCCATTTTGCATCATGCTTTTATATTGATATTTATTGCATTATGGGCTGTTATTACACATTATATCACAATACTTATGCCTATTCTCTCTTATTTTATAAGGTTTACATGAAGAGGGAGAATGCCGACAACTGGTATTCTGGACTGGAAAAGGAGCAAATATTAGAGACCTATTCTGCACAACTCCAAAAGTCTTAAAACTTCATGGAGCATGTTTTTGGAATATCTAAAAAATATTGGGCGAAGAAAGTACGAGAGAGGGTCCACCATCTAGCCACAAGGGTGGAGGGCGCGCCCTACCCCCTGTGCGCGCCCCCGACCTTGTGGGCCCCCTGGCAGGCCTCCGATACCCATCTTTGGCTATATGGTGTGTTTTGACATGGAAAAATCAGAAGGAAGCTTTTGGGACGAAGCGCCACCGTCTCGAGGCAGAACCTGGGCAGAACCAATCCAGGGCTCCGGCAGAGCTGTTCTGCCGGGGAAACATCCCTCCGGGAGGGGGAAATCGTCGCCATCGTCATCACCATTGGTCCTCTCATCGATAGGCGGTCAATATCCATCAACATCTTCACCAGCACCATCTCTTCTCAAACCCTAGTTCATCTCTTGTATTCGATCTTGGTCCCAAAACCTCATATTGGTACCAGTGGATTGCTAGTAGTGTTGATTACTCCTTGTAGTTGATGCTAGTTGGTTTATCTGATGGAAGGTTATATTTTCAGATCCTTAATGATAATTAATACCCCTCTGATCTTGATCATAAATATGTTTTGTGAGTAGTTACGTTTGTTCCTGAGGACATGGGAGAAGTCTTGTTATAAGTAATCATGTGAATTTGGTATTCGTTTGATATTTTGATGAGATGTATGTTGTCTCTCCTCTAGTGGTGTTATGTGAATGTAGACTACATGAAACTTCACCATTATTTGGGCCTAGGGGAAGGCATTGGGAAGTAATAAGTAGATGATGGGTTGCTAGAGTGACAGAAGCTTAAACCCTAGTTTATGCGTTGCTTCGTAAGGGGCTGATTTGGATCCATATGTTTCATGCTATGGTTAGGTTTGCCTTAATACTTCTTTCGTAGTTGCGGATGCTTGCGAGAGGGGTTAATCATACGTGGGAGGCTTGTCCAAGGAAGGGCAGCACCCAAGCACCGGTCCACCCATATATCAAATTATCAAAGTAACGAACGTGAATCATGTGAGCATGATGAAAACTAGCTTGACAACAATTCCCATGTGTCCTCGGGAGCGCTTGCTTTATATAAGAGTTTGCCCAGGCTTGTCCTTTGCTACAAAAAGGATTGGACCACCTTGCTGCACCTTAGTTACTTTATTTACTTGTTACCCAGTACAATTTATCTTATCACAAAACTATCTGTTACCGATAATTTCGGTGCTTGTAGAGAATACCTTGCTGAAAACCACTTGTCATTTTCTTCTACTCCTCGTTGGGTTCGACACTCTTACTTATCGAAAGGACCAGATAGATTCCCTATAATTGTGGGTCATCAAAGACATGATGTGATATACATTATTGTATGGGATGGTCATGTTTTGTAAAAGTTGTCGGCAACTGGCAGGAGCCTTATGCTTATCGCTTTATTGTATGAAACGCAAACGCCATGTAATTTTTGGGGAACGTAGTAATTTCAAAAAAATTCCTACGCACACGCAAGATCATTGTGATGCATAGCAACGAGAGGGGAGAGTGTGATCTACGTACCCTTGTAGATCGACAACGGAAGCGTTTGGTTGATGTAGTCGTACGTCTCCACGGCCCGACCGATCAAGCACCGAAACTACGGCACCTCCGAGTTCTAGCACACGTTCAGCTCGATGACGATCCCCAGACTCCGATCCAGCAAAGTGTCGGGGAAGAGTTTCATCAGCACGACGGCGTGGTGACGATCTTGATGTACTACCGTCGCAGGGCTTCGCCTAAGCACCGCTACAATATTATCGAGGACTATGGTGGAAGGGGGCACCGCACACGGCTAAGAATATGATCACGTGGATCAACTTGTGTGTCTAGGGGTGCCCCCTTCCCCGTATATAAAGGAGCAAGGGGAGGAGGCCGGCCGGCCCTATAGGCGCGCCAAGGAGGAGTCCTCCTCCTAGTAGGAGTAGGACTCCTACTAGGAGGGGGAAGGAAGTGGGGAGGGAGAGGGAAAGGGGGGCGCCGCCCCCCTCTCCTAGTCCAATTCGGACCAGGGGGGAGGAGGCGCGCGGCCCACCTTTGGCTGCCCCTCTCTCTCTCTCCACTAAGGCTCATATGGCCCATTACTTCTCCCCCGGGGGGGGGGGGGTTCCGGTAACCCTCCCGCTCTCCGGTTTTCTCCGAAATCACCCGGAACACTTCCGGTGTCCGAATATAGCCGTCCAATATATCAATATTTATGTCTCGACCATTTCGAGACTCCTCGTCATGTCCGTGATCACATCCGGGACTCCGAACTAACTTCGGTACATCAAAACTCATAAACTCATAATATAACTGTCATCGAAACCTTAAGCGTGCGGACCCTACGGGTTTGAGAACAATGTAGACATGACCGAGACACGTCTCCGGTCAATAACCAATAGCGGAACCTGGATGCTCATATTGGCTCCTACATATTCTACGAAGATCTTTATCGGTCAGACCGCATAACAACATATGTTGTTCCCTTTGTCATCGGTATGTTACTTGCCCGAGATTCGATCGTCGGTATCTCAATACCTAGTTCAATCTCGTTACCGACAAGTCTCTTTACTCGTTTTCTAATACATCATCTCACAACTAACTCATTAGTTGCAATGCTTGCAAGGCTTATGTGATGTGCATTACCGAGAGGGCCCAGAGATACCTCTCCGACAATCGGAGTGACAAATCCTAATCTCGAAATACGCCAACCCAACATGTACCTTTGGAGACACCTGTAGAGCACCTTTATAATCACCCATTTACGTTGTGACGTTTGGTAGCACACAAAGTGTTCCTCCGGCAAACGGGAGTTGCATAATCTCATAGTCATAGGAACATGTATAAGTCATGAAGAAAGCAATAGCAACATACTAAACGATTGGGTGCTAAGCTAATGGAATGGGTCATATCAATCAGATCATTCACCTAATGATGTGATCCCGTTAATCAAGTAACAACTCCTTGTTCATGGTTAGGAAACATAACCATCTTTGATTAATGAGCTAGTCAAGTAGAGGCATACTAGTGACACTCTGTTTGTCTATGTATTCACACATGTATTATTTTTCCGGTTAATACAATTCTAGCATGAATAATAAACATTTATCATGATATAAGGAAATAAATAATAACTTTATTATTGCCTCTAGGGCATATTTCCTTCAGTCTCCCACTTGCACTAGAGTCAATAATCTAGATTACACAATAATGATTCTAACACCCATGGAGCCTTGGTGCTGATCATGTTTTGCTCGTGGAAGAGGCTTAGTCAACGGGTCTGCAACATTCAGATCCGTATGTATCTTGCAAATCTCTATGTCTCCCACCTGGACTAGATCCCGGATGGAATTGAAGCGTCTCTTGATGTGCTTGGTTCTCTTGTGAAATCTGGATTCCTTTGCCAAGGCAATTTCACCGGTATTGTCACAAAAGATTTTTATTGGACCCGATGCACTAGGTATGACACCTAGATTGGATATGAACTCCTTCATCTAGACTCCTTCATTTGTTGCTTCCGAAGCAGCTATGTACTCCGCTTCACATGTAGATCCCGCTACAACGCTTTGTTTAGAACTGCACCAACTGACAGCTCCACCGTTTAATGTAAACACGTATCCCGTTTGCGATTTAGAATTGTCCGGATCAGTGTCAAAGCTTGCATCAACGTAACCTTTTACGATGAGCTCTTTGTCACCTCCATATATGAGAAACATATCCTTAGTCCTTTTCAGGTATTTCAGGATGTTCTTGACCGCTGTCCAGTGATCCACTCCTGGATTACTTTGGTACCTCCCTGCTAGACTTATAGCAAGGCACACATCAGGTCTGGTACACAGCATTGCATACATGATAGAGCCTATGGCTGAAGCATAGGGAACATCTTTCATTTTCTCTCTATCTTCTGCAGTGGTCGGGCATTGAGTCTTACTCAACTTCACACCTTGTAACACAGGCAAGAACCCTTTCTTTGCTTGATCCATTTTGAACTTCTTCAAAACTTTGTCAAGGTATGTGGTTTGTGAAAGTCCAATTAAGCGTCTTGATCTATCTCTATAGATCTTAATGCCTAATATGTAAGCAACTTCACCGAGGTCTTTCATTGAAAAACTCTTATTCAAGTATCCCTTTATGCTATCCAGAAATTCTATATCATTTCCAATTAGTAATATGTCATCCACATATAATATCAGAAATGCTACAGAGCTCCCACTCATTTTCTTGTAAATACAGGCTTCTCCAAAAGTCTGTATAAAACCAAATGCTTTGATCACACTATCAAAGCATTTATTCCAACTCCGAGAGGCTTGCACCAGTCCATAAATGGATCGCTGGAGCTTGCACACTTTGTTAGCTCCCTTTGGATCGACAAAACCTTCTGGTTGCATCATATACAACTCTTCTTCCAGAAATCCATTCAGGAATGCAGTTTTGACATCCATCTACCAAATTTCACAATCATAAAATGCGGCAATTGCTAACATGATTCGGACAGACTTAAGCATCGCTACGGGTGAGAAGGTCTCATCATAGTCAATCCCTTGAACTTGTCGAAAACCTTTTGCGACAAGTCGAGCTTTGTAGACAGTAATATTACCGTCAGCGTCAGTCTTCTTCTTGAAGATCCATTTATTCTCAATTGCTTACCGATCATCGGGCAAGTCAACCAAAGTCCATAGTTTGTTCTCATACATGGATCCCATCTCAGATTTCATGGCTTCAAGCCATTTTGCGGAATCTGGGCTCACCATCGCTTCTTCATAGTTCGTAGGTTCATCATGATCTAGTAGCATGACTTCCAGAATAGGATTACCGTACCACTCTGGCGCGGATCTCACTCTGGTTGATCTACGAGGTTCAGTAGTATCTTGTTCTGAAGTTTCATGATCATCATCATTAGCTTCCTCACTAACTGGTGTAGGTGTCACAGAAACAGTTTTCTGTGATGCACTACTTTCCAATAAGGGAGCAGGTACAGTTACCTCGTCAAGTTCTACTTTCCTCCCACTCACTTCTTTCGAGAGAAACTCCTTCTCTAGAAAGTTTCCGAACTTAGCAACAAAAATCTTGCCTTCGGATCTGTGATAGAAGGTGTATCCAATAGTCTCCTTTGGATATCCTATGAAGACACATTTCTCCGATTTGGGTTCGAGCTTATCAGGTTGAAGCTTTTTCACATAAGCATCGCAGCCCCAAACTTTCAGAAACGACAACTTTGGTTTCTTGCCAAACCACAGTTCATAAGGCGTCGTCTCAATGGATTTTGATGGTGCCCTATTTAACGTGAATGCGGCCGTCTCTAGAGCGTATCCCCAAAACGATAGCGGTAAATTAGTAAGAGACATCATAGATCGCACCATATCTAGTAAAGTACGATTACGACGTTCGGACACACCATTACGCTGTGGTGTTCCGGGTGGCGTGAGTTGCGAAACTATTCCACAATTTTTCAAATGTACACCAAACTCGTAACTCAAATATTCTCCTCCACGATCAGATCATAGGAATTTTATTTTCTTGTTACGATGATTTTTCTACTTCACTCTGAAATTCTTTGAACTTTTCAAATGTTTCAGACTTGTGTTTCATTAAGTAGATATACCCATATCTGCTTAAGTCATCTGTGAAGGCGAGAAAATAATGATATCCGCCACGAGCCTCATTATTCATCGGACCACATACATCTGTATGTATGATTTCCAACAAATCTGTTGCTCTCTCCATAGTACCGGAGAACGGTTTTTTAGTCATCTTGCCCATGAGGCACGGTTCGCAAGTACCAAGTGATTCATAATCAAGTGGTTCCAAAAGTCCATCAGTATGGAGTTTCTTCATGCGCTTTACACCTATATGACCTAAACGACAGTGCCACAAATAAGTTGCACTATCATTATCAACTCTGCAACTTTTGGCTTCAACACTATGAATATGTGTGTCACTACTATCGAGATTCAATAAAAATAGACCACTCTTTAAGGGTGCATGACCATAAAAGATATTACTCATATAAATAGAACAACCATTATTCTCAGATTTAAATGAATAACCGTCTCGCATCAAACAAGATCTAGATATAATGTTCATGCTTAACGCTGGCACCAAATAACAATTATTTAGGTCTAATATTAATCCCGAAGGTAGATGTAGAGGTAGCGTGCCGACTGCGATCACATCGACTTTGGAACCATTTCCTACGCGCATCGTCACCTCGTCCTTAGCCAATCTTCGCTTAATCCGTAGTCCCTGTTTCGAGTTGCAAATATTAGCAACAGAACCAGTATCAAATACCCAGGTGCTACTGCGAGCATTAGTAAGGTACACATCAATAACATGTATATCACATATACCTTTGTTCACCTTGCCATCCTTCTTATCCGCCAAATACTTGGGGCAGTTCTGCTTCCAGTGACCAGTCTGCTTGCAGTAGAAGCACTCAGTTTCAGGCTTAGGTCCAGGTTTGGGTTTCTTCTCTTGAGTAGCAACTTGCTTGCTGTTCTTTTTGAAGTTCCCCTTCTTCTTCCCTTTGCCCTTTTTCTTGAAACTAGTGGTCTTGTTGACCATCAACACTTGATGCTCCTTCTTGATTTCTACCTCCGTAGCTTTCAGCATTGCGAAGAGCTCGGGAATAGTCTTATTCATCCCTTGCATATAGTTCATCACGAAGCTCTTGTAGCTTGGTGGCAGTGATTGGAGAATTCTGTCAATGACGCAATCATCTGGAAGATTAACTCCCAATTGAATCAAGTGATTATTATACCCAGACATTTTGAGTATATGCTCACTGACAGAACTGTTCTCCTCCATCTTGCAGCTATAGAACTTATTGGAGACTTCATATCTCTCAATCCGGGCATTTGCTTGAAATATTAACTTCAACTCCTGGAACATCTCATATGCTCCATGACGTTCAAAACGTCGTTGAAGTCCCGATTCTAAGCCGTAAAGCATGGCACACTGAACTATCGAGTAGTCATCAGCTTTGCTCTGCCAGACGTTCATAACATCTGGTGTTGCTCCAGCAGCAGGTCTGGCACCCAGCGGTGCTTCCAGGACGTAATTCTTCTATGCAGCAATGAGGATAATCCTCAAGTTATGGACCCAGTCCGTGTAATTGCTACCATCATCTTTCAACTTTGCTTTCTCAAGGAACGCATTAAAATTCAACGGAACAACAACATGAGCCATCTATCTACAATCAAGCATAAACAAGCAAGATACTATCAGGTACTAAGTTTCATGATAAATTTAGGTTCAATTAATTTACTTAAAGAACTCCCACTTAGATAGATATCCCTCTAATCCTCTAAGTGATTACGTGATCCAAATCAACTAAACCATGTCCGATCATCACGTGAGATGGAGTAGTTTCATTGGCGAACATCACTATGTTGATCATATCTACTATATGATTCACGCTCGACCTTTCGGTCTCCATGTTTCGAGGCCATATCTGTATATGCTTGGCTTGTCAAGTATAACCTGAGTATTCCGCGTGTGCAACTGTTTTGCACCCGTTGTATTTGAACGTAGAGCCTATCACACCTGATCATCACGTGGTGTCTCAGCACGAAGAACTTTCGCAACGGTGCATACTCAGGGAGAACACTTCTTGATAATTAGTGAGAGATCATCTTATAATGCTACCGTCAATCAAAGCAAGATAAGATGCATAAAAGATAAACATCACATGCAATCAATATAAGTGATATGGTATGGCCATCATCATCTTGTGCTTGTGATCTCCATCGAAGCACCGTCGTGATCACCATCGTCACCGGCGCGACACCTTGATCTCCATCGTAGCATCGTTGTCGTCACGCCAATCTTATGCTTCCACGATATCGC
Source organism: Triticum urartu (assembly GCF_003073215.2). Taxonomy (NCBI): domain Eukaryota; kingdom Viridiplantae; phylum Streptophyta; class Magnoliopsida; order Poales; family Poaceae; genus Triticum; species Triticum urartu. The sequence continues at coordinate 307,598,887 of NC_053022.1, forward strand.
TACCGCTTAGTGATAAAGTAAAGCATTACAGCGCGATTGCATTGCATACAATAAAGCGACAACCATATGGCTCCTGCCAGTTGCCGATAACTCGGTTACAAAACATGATCATCTCATACAATAAAATTTAGCATCATGTCTTGACCATATCACATCACAACATGCCCTGCAAAAACAAGTTAGACGTCCTCTACTTTGTTGTTGCAAGTTTTACGTGGCTGCTACGGGCTTAAGCAAGAACCAATCTTACCTATGCATCAAAACCACAACGATAGTTTGTCAAGTTGGTGCTGTTTTAACCTTCGCAAGGACCGGGCGTAGCCACACTTGGTTCAACTAAAGTTGGAGAAACTGTCACCCGCAAGCCACCTATGTGCAAAGCACGTCGGGAGAACCGGTCTCGCGTAAGCGTACGCGTAATGTCAGTCCGGGCCGCTTCATCCAACAATACCGCCGAACCAAAGTATGACATGCTGGTAAGCAGTATGACTTGTATCGCCCACAACTCACTTGTGTTCTACTCGTGCATATAACATCAACATATAAAACCTAGGCTCTGATACCACTGTTGGGGAACATAGTAATTTCAAAAAAATTCCTACGCACACGCAAGATCATTGTGATGCATAGCAACGAGAGGGGAGAGTGTGATCTACGTACCCTTGTAGATCGACAACAGAAGCGTTTGGTTGATGTAGTCGTACATCTCCACGGCCCGACCGATCAAGCACCGAAACTACGGCACCTCCGAGTTCTAGCACACGTTTAGCTCGATGACGATCCCCGGACTCCGATCCAGCAAAGTGTCGGGGAAGAGTTCCGTCAGCACGACGGCGTGGTGACGATCTTGATGTACTACCGTCGCAGGGCTTCGCCTAAGCACCGCTACAATATTATCGAGGACTATGGTGGAAGGGGGCACCGCACACGGCTAAGAATATGATCACGTGGATCAACTTGTGTGTCTAGGGGTGCCCCCTGCCCCAGTATATAAAGGAGCAAGGGGAGGAGGCCGGCCGGCCCTATAGGCGCGCCAAGGAGGAGTCCTCCTCCTAGTAGAAGTAGGACTCCTACTAGGAGGGGGAAGGAAGTGGGGAGGGAGAGGGAAAGGGGGGCGCCGCCCCCCCTCTCCTAGTCCAATTCGGACCAGGGGGGAGGAGGCGCGCTGCCCACCTTTGGCTGCCCCTCTCTCTCTCTCTCCACTAAGGCCCATATGGCCCATTACTTCTCCCCGGGGGGGGGGGGGGGGGGGGGGTTCCGGTAACCCTCCGGCTCTCCGGTTTTCTCCGAAATCACCCGGAACACTTCCGATGTCTGAATATAGCCGTCCAATATATCAATCTTTATGTCTCGACCATTTCGAGACTCCTCATCATGTCCGTGATCACATCCGGGACTCCGAACTAACTTCGGTACATCAAAACTCATAAACTCATAATATAACTGTCATCGAAACCTTAAGCGTACGGACCCTACGGGTTCGAGAACAATGTAGACATGACCGAGACACGTCTCCGGTCAATAACCAATAGCGGAACCTGGATGCTCATATTGGCTCCTACATATTCTACGAAGATCTTTATCGGTCAGACCGCATAACAACATACGTTGTTCCCTTTGTCATCGGTATGTTACTTGCCCAAGATTCGATTATCGGTATCTCAATACCTAGTTCAATCTCGTTACCGGCAAGTCTCTTTACTCGTTTCGTAATACATCATCTCGCAACTAACTCATTAATTGCAATGCTTGCAAGGCTTATGTGATGTGCATTACCGAGAGGGCCCAGAGATACCTCTCCGACAATCGGAGTGACAAATCCTAATCTCGAAATACGCCAACCCAACATGTTCCTTTGGAGACACCTGTAGAGCACCTTTATAATCACCCATTTACGTTGTGACGTTTGGTAGCACACAAAGTGTTCCTCCGGCAAACGGGAGTTGCATAATCTCATAGTCATAGGAACATGTATAAGTCATGAAGAAAGCAATAGCAACATACTAAACGATCGGGTGCTAAGCTAATGGAATGGGTCATGTCAATCAGATCATTCACCTAATGATGTGATCCCGTTAATCAAATAACAACTCCTTGTTCATGGTTAGGAAACATAACCATCTTTGATTAACGAGCTAGTCAAGTAGAGGCATACTAGTGACACTCTGTTTGTCTATGTATTCACACATGTATTATGTTTCCGGTTAATACAATTCTAGCATGAATAATAAACATTTATCATGATATAAGGAAATAAATAATAACTTTATTATTGCCTCTAGGGCATATTTCCTTCAGTAATTATTGGTGATAGTTGTAGAAGCAATAGTTGGTGAGATGACCACAACGCTACGATGGAGATCAAGGTGTCAAGCCAGTGACGATGGAGATCATGACGATGCTTTGGAGATGGAGATCAAAGGCACAAGATGATGACGGTCATATCATGTAACATATTTTGATTGCATGTGATGTTTATCTTTTATGCATCTTATTTTGCTTAGTACGGCGGTAGCATTATAAGATGATACCTTACTAAAATTTCAAGGTATAAGTGTTCTCCCTGAGTATGCACCGTTGCGACAGTTCATCATGCCGAGACACCATGTGATGATCGGGTGTGATAAGCTCTACGTTCACATACAACGGGTGCCAGATAGTTTTGCACATGCGGAATACTCGGGATAAACTTGACGAGCCTAGCATGTACATACATGGCCTCGGAACACTAGAGACCGAAAGGTCGAACGTGAATCATATAGTAGATATGATCAATATAGAGATGTTCACCGTTGAAGACTAATCCATCTCACGTGATGATCAGACATGGTTTAGTTGATTTGGATCACACAATCATTTAGATGACTTGAGTGATGTCTATCTAAGTGGGAGTTCTTAAGTAGTATGATTAATTGAACTTAATTTATCATGAACTTAGTCCTGGTAGTTTTTGCATATCTATGTTGTAGATCAATGGCCCATGCTACCGTTCCCTTGAATTTTAATGCGTTCCTAGAGAAAGCTAAGTTGAACGATGATGGTAGCAACTACACGGACTGGGTCCATAACTTGAGGATTATCCTCATTGCCACACAGAAGAATTATGTCCTTGATGCACCGCTATGTGAAAAGCCTGCTGCAGGAGTAGATGCTGATGTTATGAACGTTTGGCAAGCTCGATCTGATGACTACTCAATAGTTCAGTGTGCCATGCTTTACGGCTTAGAATCGGGACTTCAAAGATGTTTTGAACGTCATGGACCATATGAGATGTTCCAGGAATTGAAGTTAATATTTCAAGAAAATGCCCGGGTTGAGAGATATGAAGTCTCCAACAAGTTTAATAGCTGCAAGATGGAGGAGAATAGTTTTGTCAGTGAACACATACTCAGAATGTCTGGGTATCATAACCACTTGACTCAGCTGGAAGTTAATCTTCCAGTTGATAGTGTTATTGACAGAGTTCTCCAATCACTGCCACCAAGCTACAAAGGCTTTGTGATGAACTATAATATGCAAGGGATGGATAAGACAATTCCCGAGCTCTTTGCTATGCTCAAAGCTGCGGAGGTAGAAATCAAGAAGGAGCATCAAGTGTTGATGGTTAACAACACCACTAGTTTCAAGAAAAAAGGCAAAGGAAAGAAGGGGAACTTCAAGAATAACGGAAAGCAAGTTGTCACTCCCCGGAATAAGCCCAAGTCTGGACCTAATCCTGAAACTGAGTGCTTCTACTGCAAAGGGACTGGTCACTTGAAGCGGAACTGCCCCAAGTATTTGGCAGATAAGAAGGATGGCAAAGTGATCAAAGGTATATTTGATATACATGTTATTGATGTGTACCTTACTAATGCTCGTGGTAGCGCCTGGGTATTTGATACTGATTCGGTTGCTCATATTTGTAACTCGAAACATGGGCTACGGATTAAACGAAGATTGGCTAAGGACGAGGTGACGATGTGCGTCGGGAATGGTTCCAAGGTCGATGTGATCGTCGTCGGCACGCTACCTCTACATCTACCTTCGGGATTAGCTTTAGACCTGAATAGTTGTTATTTGGTGCAGCGTTGAGCATGAACATTATATCTGGATCTTATTTAATGCGAGACGGTTATTCATTTAAATCAGAGAATAATGGTTGTTCTATTTATATGATTAGTATCTTTTATGGTCATGCACCCTTGAAGAGTGGTATATTTTGTTGAATCTCGATCATGGTGATACAAATATTCATAATATTGATGCCAAAAGATGCAAAGTTGATAATGATATCTCAACATATTTGTGCCACTGCCGTTTAGGTCATATTGGTGTAAAGCGCATGAAGAAACTCCATGCAGATGGACTTTTGGAATCACTTGATTATGAATCATTTGATGGCCAAGATGACTAAAACTCCGTTCTCCGGAACAATGGAGTGAGCCACTGACTTCTTGGAAATAAAACATACCGATGTATGCGGTCCGATGAGTGTTGAGGCTCACGGCGGGTATTGTTATTTTCTGACCTTCACAGATGATTTGAGCAGATATGGGTATATCTACTTAATGAAACACAAGTCTGAAACATTTGAAAAGTTCAAAGAATTTCAGAGTGAAGTGGAGAATCATCGTAACAAGAAAATAAAGTTTCTACGATCTGATTGCGGAGGAGAATATTTGAGCTACAAGTTTGGCCTTCATTTAAAACAATGTGCAATGGTTTCACAACTCGCGCCACCTGGAACACCATAGCATACGTAATGGTGTGTCCGAACGTCGTAACCGTACTTTATTAGATATGGTGCGATCTATGATGTCTCTTACTGATTTACCACTATCATTTTGGGGTTATGCACATCTGCATTCACGTTAAATAGGGCACCAACTAAATTCGTTTAGACGACACCGTATGAACTCTGGTTTGGCAAGAAACCTAAGTTGTTGTTTCTTAAAGTTTGGGGTTGCGATGCTTATGTGAAAAAGCTTCAGCCTGATAAGCTTGAACCCAAATTGGAGAAGTGCGTCTTCATAGGATACCCAAAAGAAACTGTTGGGTACACCTTCTATCACAGATCCGAAGACAAGATTTTTGTTGCTAAGAATGGATCCTTTCTAGAGAAGGAGTTTCTCTCGAAAGAAGTGAGTGGGAGGAAAGTAGAACTTGATGAGGTAATTGTACCTTCTCTCGAATTGGAAAGTGGCTCATCACAGAAATCAGTTTCAGTGATGCCTACACTAACTAGTGAGGAAGCTAATGATAATGATCATGAAACTTCAGATCAAGTTACTACCAAACCTCGTAGGTCAACCAGAGCACGTTCCGCACCAGAGTGGTATGGTAATCATGTTTTGGAAGTCATGTTACTAGACCATGACGAACCTATGAACTATGAGGAAGCGATGATGAGCCTAGATTCCGATAAATGGCTTGAGGCCATGAAATCTGAGCTAGGATCCATGTATGAGAACAAAGTGTGGACTTTGGTTGACTTGCCCGATGATTGGCGAGCCATAGAGAATAAATGGATCTTCAAGAAGAAGACAAACGCTAATGGTAATGTTACTGTCTACAAGGCTCGACTTGTTGCAAGAGGTTTTCGACAAGTTCAAGGAGTTGACTATGTTGAGACCTTCTCACCCGTAGTGATGCTTAGGTCTGTCCAAATCATATTACCAAATGCCGCATTTTATGATTATGAAATCTGGCAAATGGACATCAAAACTGCATTCCTTAATGGATTTATTAAAGAAGAGTTGTATATGATGAAACTAGAAGGTTTTGTCGATCCTAAAGGTGCTAACAAAGTGTGCAAGCTCCAGTGATCCATTTATGGACTGGTGCAAGCATCTCGGAGTTGAAATATACTCTTTGATGAGGTGATCAAAGCATATGGTTTTATACAGACTTTTGGAGAAGCCTGCATTTACAAGAAAGTGAGTGGGAGCTCTATAGTATTTCTAATATTATATGTGGATGACATACTGTTGATTGGAAATGATATAGAATTTCTAGATACATAAAAGGATACTTGAATAAGAGTTTTTCAATGAAAGACCTCGATGAAGCTGCTTATATATTGGGCATCAAGATCTATAGAGATAGATCAAGACGCTTAATTGGACTTTCACAAAGCACATACCTTGATAAAGTTTTGAAGAAGTTCAAAATGGATCAGTTAAAGAAAGGGTTCTTGCTTGTGTTACAAGGTGTGAAGTTGAGTCAGACTCAATGCCCGACCACTATAGAATATAGAGAGAAAATGAAAGTCATTCCCTATGCCTTAGCCATAGGTTCTATCATGTATGCTATGCTGTGTACCAGACCTGATGTGTGCCTTGCTATAAGTCTAGCAGGAAGGTACCAAAGTAATCCAGGAGTGGATCACTGGATAGTGGTCAAGAACATCCAGAAGTACCTGAAAAGGACTAAGGATATGTTTCTCGTTTATGGAGGTGACAAAGAGCTCGTCGTAAATGGTTATATTGATGCTAGCTTTGACACTGATCCGGATGACTCTAAGTCACAAACTGGATACATATTTATATTGAATGATGGAGCTGTTAGTTGGTGCAGTTTCAAGCAGAGCGTTGTGTCGGGATCTACGTGTGAAGTGGAGTACATAGCTGTTTCAGAAGCAGCGAATGAAGGAGTTCATATCCGATCTAGGTGTAATACCTAGTGCATTGGGTCCAATGAAAATCTTCTGTGACAATACTGGAGCAATTGCCTTGGTGAAGGAATCCTGATTTCACAAAAGAACCAAACACATCAAGAGATGCTTCAACTCCATCCGTGATCAAGTCAAGGAGGGAGACATAGAGATTTGCAAAATACATACGGATCTGAATGTGGCAGACCCGTTGACTAAGCCCCTTCCAAGAGTAAGGCATGATCAACACCAAGACTCCATGGGTGTTAGAATCATTACAATGTAATCTAGATTATTGACTCTAGTGCAAGTGGAGACTGAAGGAAATATGCCCTAGAGGCAATAATAAAGTTGTTAGTTATATTTCCTTATATCATGATAAATGTTTATTATTCATGCTAGAATTGTATTAACCAAAAACTTGATACATGTGTGGATACATATACAAAACATAGTGTTCCTAGTTAGCCTCCACTAGACTAGCTCGTTAATCAAAGATGGTTAAGTTTCCTAACCATAGACATGTGTTGTCATTTGATGAACATGATCACATCATTAGGAGAGTGATGTGATGGACAAGACCCATCCGTTAGCTTATCATATTGATCGTTTAGTTTTATTGCTATAGCTTTCTTCATGTCATATACATATTCCTTTGACTATGAGATTACGCAGGTCCCGTCTACCGGAGGAATACCTTGTGTGCTATCAAACGTCACAACGTAACTGGGTGATTATAAAGATGCTCTATAGGTATCTCCAAAGGTATTTGTTGGGTTGGCGTAGATCGAGATTAGGATTTGTCACTCTGAGTATCAGAGAGGTATCTCTGGGCCCTCCCGGTAATGCACATAATAATAAGCCTTGCAAGCAATGTGACTAATGAGTTAGTTGCGGGATGATGTATTACAGAACGAGTAAAGAGACTTGGCGGTAACAATATTGGACTAGGTATGAAGATACCAACGATTGAATCTCGGGCAAGTAACATACCGATGACAAAGGGAATAATGTATGTTGTCATTACGGTACGACTGACAAAGATCTTCATAGAATATGTGGGAACCAATATGAGCATCCAGGTTTCGCTATTGGTTATTGACCGGAGAGGTGTCTCGGTCATGTCTACATAGTTCTTGAACCCATAGGGTCTGCACGCTTAACGTTCGATGACGATTTTGTATTATACGACTTATGTGATTTGGTGACCGAATGTTGTTCGGAGTCCCAGATGAGATCACAGACATGACAAGGAGTCTCTAAATGGCAGAGAGGTAAATATTCATATATTAGACGATGATATTCGGACACCGGAAGTGTTTCGGGGGTACCGGGTACATATCGGCTCACCGGAAGGGGTTCCGGGCATGCCCCCGGCAACTACATGGGCCTAATGGGCCAAGAAGGGGACATGCCAGCCCCTAAGGAGCTGGTGCGCCCCATGTAGGCCGAAATAAGGGGGAAGGAAAGAGTATAAGGGAGAAAGGAAGGGGAGGGATTCGGCCTCCCCCTTCCTTCCCTTCTCCCTCCTCCTTCCTTCCCCCTCCGGGAATTATGGTAAGGGGGCGAATAGGATTAGGGCTCCAAGTAGGATTCCTCCTACTTGGGTGCCCCCTTGGCTGCCCCTCTCCCTCCCACCTATATATATGAGGGGGAGGTGCCTAGAACACACAACAACAACATCTGTTAGCAGTGTGTGGCGCCTCCCTCCAGAGTTTACACCTCTGGTCATATTGATGTAGTGCTTAGGCGAAGCCCTGAGCGGATCACTTCACCATCACCGTCAACACGCCGTCGTGCCGACGGAACTCGTGAAGGAGAAACTATCGATCAAGCTTGGGGGAGGCTTAATTAAATGTTATATTCATGCCCCAACCATGAGCTCTCAAGAGAAATTATTATTCAGAATTTTTATGCTCGAGTTTCTCATAATGATCAATCCATGCTTGATACTTCTTGTACTGGCTCTTTTATGAAGAAGACTATTGAATTCAAATGGGATTTATTGGAAAGAATTAAAAGCAACTCTGAAGATTGGGAGCTCGATGAAGGTAAGGAGTCAGGTATAAACCTTAAGTTTGATTGTGTTAAATCTTTTATGGACACCGATGCTTTTTCGTGAATTTAGCACTAAATATGGACTTGACTCGGAGATAGTAGCTTCTTTCTATGAATCATTTGCTACTTGTGTTGATCTCCCTAAGGAGACGTGGTTTAAATATCGTCCTCCCATTGAAGTGAAATTAGTAGAACCTATTAAAGCTGAAGAAGAAACTATTACTTATAATGTTGATCCAGTTGTTCCTGGTGCTTATATTGAGAAACCACCTTGATAACCCACAAGTATATGGGCTCGCAACAGCTTTCGAGGGTAGAGTATTCAACCCAAATTTATAGATTCGACATAAGGGGAGCCAAAGAATATTTGTAAGTATTAGCAACTGAGTTGTCAATTCAGCCACACCTGGAGATTAATTATCTACAACAAAGAGATCAGTAGCAAAGTAGTATGATAGTTTTGATAATACCAGCAGAAGCAATAGTAATAGTAACAGTGATAGCAGTAATTTTGTAGCAAGTGCAACAGTAACGATAGCAGCGATAACTTAGCAAGAACAATATAAGAGAGATTCGTAGGCATTGGATCGATGATTTGTTGGATGATATTCATCATGTGAAAGTCATAACCTAGGGCGATACAGCACTTGCTCCAGTTCATAAATATAATGTAGGCATGTATTCCGTAAATAGTCATACGTGCTTATGGATAGAACTTCTATGAGATCTTTTGTCCTACCCTCCCGTGGCAGCGGGGTCCTATTGGAAGCAAAGGGATGTTAAGGCCTCCTTTTAATAGAGAACCAGAACAAAGCAGTAACACATGGTGAATACATGAACTCCTCAAACTACGGTCTATCACCGGGAGTGGTCACGACTATTTTCACTCCAGGTTGCTGGATCATAACACGTAGTAGGTGACTATGACTTGCAAGATCGGATCTAGAACATGGATATAATGGTGATAACATAAACGGTTCAGATCTGAAATCATGGCACCTGGGTCCAAAGTGACAAGCATTAAGCATGGCAAAGTCGTAGCAACATCAATCTCAAAACATAGTGGATACTAGGGATCAAGCCCTAACAAAACTAACTAGATTACATGATGAATATCATCCAACTCCTCACCGACCAGCGAGCCAACGAAGGAATTACTCACTCCCGGTGGGGAGTGATAACCCACAAGTATAGGGGATCATTTCTAGCCTTCTTTGATAAATAAGAGTGTCGAATCCAATGAGGAGATAAAGGTAGAACAAATATTCCCTCAAGTTCTATCGACCACCGATACAACTCTACGCACACTTGACGTTTGCTTTACCTAAAACAAGTATGAAACTATTTTGCAAGATTAAAACTATGAGTACTTTGTAAGAATAAAACTACGAATAAATTGCAAGGTAATAAAAGTGGATAGCTTTTTTCAACAAGAAAGTCATTTGTCCCTAGGCAATCGATAACAAGTACCGGTAATCATCCTTGTAATTTTATATGAGGGAGAGGCATGAGCTAACATACTTTCTCTACTTGGATCATATGCACTTATGATTGGAACTCTAGCAAGCATCCGTAAATACTAAAGATCATTAAGGTCATGAAACCCAACCATAGCATTAAGTATCAAGTCCTCTTTACTCCCATATGCCATAACCCACTTATCCACGTTTAGGCTACTGTCACCCCCGCAACACTGACAATAAGCAAACCATGAACATATTGCAACACCCTACAGCGGGGACCCCTCACGTTTCATGAGATAGAGGGCACCGTACGACAACATCATAAATAAAATATACAATCATACCAACCAAGATCACGATTAACCCACAGGACAAAATGGACCTACTCAAACATCATAGATAACCATAGATCATTGGGAAATAATATATGGAGTTGAGCACCATGTTTAAGTAGAGATTACAGCGGGGAGAAGGGGTGTTACACCGCTGCATAGAGGGGGAGAAAGTTGGTCATGACGGTAGCAAGATTGTTGATGTAGATCCCCGTCACGATCCTTGCCCCGGCGGCACTCCGGCGCCACCAGGAGAGAGAGGGGGAGAGAGCCCCCTCCTCCTTCTTCTTCTTCCTTGGCCTCCCTCCTAGATGGGAGGAGAGTTCCCCCTCTGGTCCATGGCCTCCATGGCGGTGGAGGGGTGGGGGCCCCTCCGAGATTGGATCTTCCTCTCTGTTCTCTTCTGTTTCGCATTCCCCAGATCTGGCCGAAAACCGTTCTCTTATATTCTGGGAGATTCGTAAATCCGATTGCTCTGAGATTTTAACATGATTTTTTCCAGATATAAGCTTCCTTGTGCTCGAAGTAGAGCTCCAACCGACGTTCAAGGAGGGCACAACCCACCACCACACGCTAGGGGCCTTGGGCGCGCCTTGGTGTCTTGTGGGCTGTGTGGGCCTCTGTTTGCGGTGATTCCAACTCCCAAAAATTACATATATTCCAAAATAATTCCCCGTAAATTTTTATTGCATTTGGACTTCATTTGATATGGATTTTCTGCGATACAAAAAACATGCAAAAACAGGAACTGGCACTGGGCACTGGATCAATAGGTTAGTCCAATAAATCATATAAAAAGTTGCCAAAAATATGTGAAAGTTGTATAATATTGGCATGAAACAATCAAAAATTATAGATACAACGAAGACGTATCAGCATCCCCAAGCTTAATTCCTGCTTGTCCTCGAGTAGGTAAATGATAAAAAAGATAATTTTTGATGTGGAATGCTACCTAGCATAAACTTGGTCATATATCTAATCATGGCTTGAATATTAAGACATAAATGATTCAAAGCAATAGTCTATAATTAGACATAAATACATCAATGCTCAGGCATCCCAACAAACAATCATGTCTTTCAAAATATCAACGCTAAAGAAAGCTATCCCTACAAAATCATATAGTCTTGTCATGCTTTGTCTTCTTAACACAAAGTATTTATCATACACAACCCCGATGACAAGCCGAGCAATTGGTTCATACTTTTTAACACGCTTTAGCTTTTTCAACCCTCACGCAATACATGAGCGCAAGCCATGGATATAACACTATGATGGAATAGAGTATGATGATAGGGGTAACTATAGAGAAGACAAAAAAGTAAGAAAGTCTCACATCGACGCGGCTAACCAACAGGCTATGGAGATGCCCATCAATCGATATCAATGTGAGGAGTAGGGATTGCCATGCAACGAATGCACTAAGAGCTATAAGTGTATGAAAGCTCAATATGAAAACTAAGTGGGTGTGCATCTAATCCTATAATGAAAAATTCCCACTAGTATATGAAAGTGAAAACATATGAGACTCTCCATATGAAAAACATGGTGCTACTTCGAAGCACAAGTGTGGTAAAGGATACTAACAATGCCCCTTCTCTCTTTGTTTATTATTTTCCTTTTCCTTTTTCCTTTTTTTCTTTCTCTTTTTTCTTTATCTTTCTTTTTTTCCTTTTTCCCCCTTTTCTAACATTATCCAGAGTCTCATCCTGACTTGTGGGGGAATCATAGTCTCCATCATCCTTTCCTCACTGGGGCACTGCTCTCAAAATGAATAATGATGATCATCACACTTCTATTTACTTATAACTCAAAAGAAATAAAAATTACAAATCGATACCTATGACAAAGTATGACTCTATATGAATGCCTCTGGCACCAGGATGTGCAATGATCTAGCGTAACATGTATGAAAAATGATGAACGGTGGCTGAGCCACAACTGCTATGTCAGCTATATGATCATGCAAAGCAATATGACAATGAATGCTCAAATCATCAAAACGGAAGCAGTGGAAGTTGCATGGCAATATATCTCGGAATGGCTATGGAAGTGCCATAATAGGTAGGTATGGTGGCTGTTTTGAGGAAGATATAATAATGCTTATGTGTGATAGAGCGTATCATATCACGGGGTTTGGATGCACCTACGAAGTTTGCACCACGTCTCGATGTGAGAAATGGCAATGCACGGTACCGTAGAGGCTATCAAATTGCAGAAAGGTAAGAGTGCGTATATTCCATGGACTCACATTAGTCATAAAGAACTCATATACTTATTGCAAAAGTTTATTAGCCCTTGAATCAAAGTACTACTACGCATGCCCCTAGGGGGATAAATTGGTAGAAAAGGCCATCGCTCGTCCCTGACCGCCACTCATAAGGAAGACAATCAATAATAAATCATGCTCCAACTTCATAGCATAACGAGAGACTATATGTGCATGCTTCGGGAATCACAAACCTTAACACCAATATTCTTACTAAACACAACCATTTACTAGTACCTCCCACATATTCCATCTCTATATCGCAAAACTATTGCAAGGAATCAAACATATCATATTCAGTGATCCATAAGTTTTATGTAGGATTTTATGACTAACCATGCAATTGACCAATTCCTGTTGACTCTCTAAATAGATCTAAGTGAAGCATGAGAGATTAATTCTTTCTACAAAATACCATGCTCTAACAAATATAAGTGAAGAAAAAGAGCATTCTACAAACAACGGTTTTCTATGTGAAGAGAAACAGGCATTCCAAACTTCAAATGATATAAGTGAAGCACATGTAGTATTCTATAAAGCCATACTCAAAAGATATAACTGAAGTGAAATGAGCATTATTTAAATTGTAGCGACCAGACCTCAAACAGTCCGATCTCTGTGCTTTAGTGTCATCCCTGGATCAGTAATGCTGACACATACCGTACTTGAAGGATTTATAACAGAGTAGCAATCACACACTTATTACATTGAATGTCTCAAAAGAGAACTTATTACAATAAATATGGCTTAAGGCTATCTAATCACGATAACAGCGGAAGGCTTGGAAGATAAGTGAGTCCATCAACTCCAACGGCATCACTGAGTATAGAACCACGACCTAAAGGCACCTTACTCGTTGTCTGAAAAGTATGCAACATGAACGTTGTAGCCCGAAACGGGTCAGCACATGGAATATGCTGGCAATGTAACACATACAGAGTAAAGGAAGAATAAAGCTATACTACATGCATATATGGCTGGTGGAAAGCTCTATGGTTACAGTTTTGCGTAAAGCCAAATTTTCCCTACTGCAAAGGAATAAATTTTGTTTAACTATCATGGCAGTTGTTAAACATTGAGAGTGTAGACACCCTCTCAATCCCAATTAAGTATCATCATTAAAACCCAACAATATTAATTAAAAGTAACATGATGAGATTCACATGACAATCCAAGTACTAGATACTCAAGACGTCCATAACCGAGGACACGGCTAACCATGATTAGTTTATACACTCTGCAGAGGTTTGCGAACTTTTCCCCATAAGACTCGATCTCCTCCGTTGGGATTCTCGCACTACATGGTGTTTGAGAAACGGATGACCGAGACATAGTCTTTCAGAAGCGCTAGCACCTTACGATCGGGTAGACAATACCAACCTACATCCCCTACATCTGCTAGTCTACCACTGTAAGAGTTCGCACGACTTAGTCAACTATGCTAGAGCCCATAGTAGCTTGTGGCTGCACACGGAAGTTTCTAGTATGAATAAATCTCATGATCCCTTTGAGCCTGGGTGGCGGTCCATAAAGAAAAACAGGCAATCGCTGGAATACCCAGGTGCCTCAATCCACCCAGATGTGTGTTTAAGTTGCGACCTTAAATAAACCATTAATTTATCAATCTCACATCTGTCATGGATACACTCACGCAATCCACGTCTACTAGCGTAGCATGACATAATAAGCAAACGTAGAAGTAACTCCCAAGGGTTGATAATAAAACAGGTAATAGGTTCTACCTCATCTACTTCCCAAAACCCACAATTTAATTAGAGCCTAATCATGCAATTGTTTGAGGATTGATCTAATCCAATAAAACTGGGTAGTAAAGAGGTATGATCAAAGTGTTACTTGCCCTGCTGATGATCCGTGAAACCTAGATATTCGAAGTAGCAAGCGGCGCACTACGGGTACTCTATCACAAACAAACAAGCATACAATAAGTACTCATCTAATGCACGGGTAAAACTCAAATAAGAAAAACTAACCAGAAAGTTCAAATTAAGAACTCCGGTTTGCAAAAGGAATCAAATCGAACGAAGCAACGGAAGTCAAACGGCGAAAGAAACAAACTTCGTTTACTAATCTGGATCTAAGTCAAATTTTACAGATGCAAAAACTTGTTTGAGTTGGTTAAACGGAAAGAGGGTTTCGAGATGAAACTCCAGACGCTTGAATTGCGTGATTCCGATAAACGAGCGAAAAGTTATATTAGAACAAAAATCGGATCAGAAATCGCGATCAGAAATAACCGCGGAAAAATCCGAGAAAAAGAAAAACTGACAAACAGATTAACGAACGAATGTTCGTTAACTGAAACTAAACGTCGAATTTGTCCGTTAAAACGAACGAACGGGCGAACGCTCGCTAAGTAAATAAATCGGAAAATAAAAACGATCTATTTATAAAAAAATGAATCTAGGGTTTTCTAAAAAAACGGATCGGTTTCTATAGAAAAACCGGGGCAGCGGGCGGCTACCTCGGCTCGGGTTCCGGCGAGGTCCGGCGGGGTTCCGGCGGGGCTCCGGTGGCGGTGGGCAGTGTGGGGTGGCGGGGCGGCGGCTCCTGGCGGCGGCGCAAAGCGGCACGGCGCAAGGCAGCGCGGGCGGCGGGGCTGGCGAGGGGCTGTGGTGGCAGCGACTTGGGGCTCCAGGGGGGCCCCGGGGTGGTATTTAAAAGGGGAGAGAGGCGGCGGCGGCTCCGACTTGGCGAGGGGGTCAGGTGGCAGCGGCTCGGACTCTCCCGAGTCCGGCGGCGGCACGGGACGGGGAGGCGGTGGCGCGGGTGAGCCGGCCTGGCTCGGTTGGGCTTCGGCCCAGTCGGGCGCGCGGGAGGTTTTTTGAAAAAAAAATCCCCCCGAACTAGGAAAAATCTAGAAAATAAATAAAAATCTAAAAATGCCAAAACAACTTTTCATTGTCTAAATAAAATATTTAGAACAGGATGAACAATTTCTTGGCCCTAAAATGGAGTTTTGAAAATGTGCAATTTTTCCTAAATTCAAATAAAATAGCGAGAAAACTCCGAAATAACATCTTACTTGATTTTTTATTAGACCTTCAATATTTCTTTATTTTGGGAAAGTCATTTTATTCCCTCTCTCGTATTTTTATTATAGAAATAATTGAAGATAGAATAAATAAAATCAATGATCCTATTTTCAAAATTTGAGAAAAACCCAAATATGAAAATAACAAATCCCCAACTCTCTCCGTGGGTCCTTGAGTTGCGTAGAATTTTTGGATCAGGCCAAAAGCAAATAAAATATGATATGCAATGATGACCTAATGTATAACATTCCAAATTGAAAATTTGGGATGTTACAAACCTACCCCCTTAAGATGAATCTCGCCCTCGAGATTCGGATTGGCTAGAAAATAGGTGAGGGTGGTCCTTCTGCAGTTCTTCCTCTCACTCCCAGGTGGCTTCATCCTCGGTGTGGTGGCTCCACTGAACTTTGCAAAACTTGATAACCTTGCTGCGGGTGACTCGGCTGGCATACTCAAGAATCTTGACTGGTTTCTCCTCATGGGTCAAATCATTATCCAACCGAATTGCTTCCAGCGGCACTGTATCTCTCAGCTGTATGTCCGCCATCTCTGCATGGCACTTCTTCAACTGGGAGATGTGGAACACGTCGTGAACTCTCGACAATCCTTCGGGCAACTCCAACTTGTAGGCAACTTCTCCCATATGCTCCAAAACTTTGTATGGTCCCAAAAAACGTGGCGCTAACTTTCCTTTAACTCCAAAGCGCTTAACTCCCCGAAGTGGAGATATTCGAAGATAAACTCGGTCTCTGACTTCGTAAACTATCTCCTTGCGTTTAGAATCTGCGTAGCTCTCATGCCTGGACTGGGCTACCTTGAGCCTATCGCGAATCAATTTCACTTTCTGTTCGGACTCCTTAACCAAATCTGGTCCAAACAACTGGCGGTCTCCAACTTCATCCCACGACAATGGTGTTCTGCACCTTCTTCCGTACAAGGCTTCGAAAGGGGCCATCTTCAAACTGGATTGATAACTGTTGTTGTAGGAGAACTCTGCATATGGAAAATTGTCGTCCCAACTAGATCAATAATCTAGCGCACAAGCTCTCAGCATATCCTCCAAAATCTGATTGACTCTCTTGGTGTGTCCATCTGTCTGCGGATGAAAAGCTGTACTGAACTCTAGCCTGGTACCCAAAGTTTCGTGCAACTGATTCCAGAACTTTGAGGTAAACTGGGTTCCTCTATCGAATACAATGCTCCTCGGAACTCCATGCAGACATACGATCCTGGTCATGTATATATTTGCCAACTTAGCACTGGTGTAAGTGGTCTTTACTGGGATGAAATGAGCTACCTTCGTCAAGCGATCGACTACAACCCATATCGAGTCATAGCCTGAATGGGTCCTGGGTAATCCCGTGATGAAATCCATGCCTAGCTTATCCCACTTCCATTCGGTTATCGGCAATGGTTGTAGCAACCCTGCTGGCTTCTGATGCTCTACCTTTACTCTCTGACATACATCACAAACTGCTACATACTCCGCAATATCCTTCTTCATTCCGGTCCACCAGAAAGTATCCTTGAAATCCAAATACATCTTGGTATTTCCTGGGTGAATTGAGTATGGTGAATCATGGGCCTCCTGCAGAATCAACTTCCTGATCTCCAGGTCGTTAGGCACATATAAACACGGTCTTCAAACCATAGGGTATCGTGCTCATCCTCGCGAAATCCTTTAACTTTACCTTTGCTCATCTTCTCCTTTATAGAGGCAACCTCCTTGTCAGTTTTCTGAGCTTCTCTGATCTTATCCATCAAGGTAGACTGAATCTTCAATGCTGCTACATAGCCTCTCAGAACTATCTCCAAACATAGCTCACGAAGGTCTTCGGCTAACACCTTCGGTAAATCTCCTGTCATTAATGTGTTGACATGGCTCTTACGGCTCAGTGCATCGGCTACTACGTTAGCCTTTACGGGATGATAATGCAATCTCATATCATAATCCTTGATGAGCTCCAACCATCTCCTTTTCCTGAGATTTAGCTCCTTCTGTGTGAAAATATACTTCAAACTCTTGTGATCCGTGTATACTTCACAATGGTTTCCAATGAGAAAATGTCTCCAAGTCTTCAATGCATGCACTACGGCTGCTAACTCCAAATCATGCGTGGCATAATTAAACTCATGAGGTTTCAGCTGTCGTGAAGCATACGAAACAACTCTTTCCTCCTGCATAAGCACTGCTCCAAGTCCTCAACGTGAAGCGTCGCAATACACTTCATAATCCTTGCTCTGATCTGGCAGAATCAATACTGGTGAGGTAACCAAACATTTCTTCAACTCCTGGAAACTGGCCACACATTCCTCAGTCCATTTGAACTTGGTATCCTTCTTCAACAACTCCGTCATAGGCTACACAATTTTTGAGAATTTCTCAATGAATCTCCGGTAGTATCCTGCAAGTCCAAGAAAACTCCGGATCTCTCCAACTGTTGTTAGTGCTTCCCAATTTGTCATAGTGACAACCTTGGTGGGAGCTACTGCTATACCTTCTCCGGATATAACATGTCCGAGCAATCCAACTTCCTTCAACCAAAACTCATATTTACTGAACTTGGGATATAACTGATGTTCTCTGAGCTTCTCAAGTACCAAACGCAAATGCCCCTTATGCTCCTCTTCGTTCTTTGAGTAGACTAAAATATCATCAATGAACACCCTGACGAACTTATCCAAAAACTCCATAAACACCCTGTTCATCATGTTCATGAAATATGCAGGTGCGTTAGTCAGACCAAATGACATAACGGTATACTCGTACAACCCATACCTGGTGGTAAAAGCCGTCTTAGGTATATCCTGCTCTTGAATCTTCAACTGATGGTATCTTGGTCACAGATCTATCTTGGAAAATACCTTAGCTCCTTGCAATCGATCAAACAGATCATTGATCATCGGCAGTGGGTACTTGTTCTTGATTGTTACTTTGTTCAATCCTCGATAATCGACAACCATCCTTACGATCCATCCTTCTTCTCGACTAGAAGTACTGGCGATCCCCAAGGTGAAGAACTTGGGCGAATATAATCTTTATCCAGTAACTCCCTAATCTGCTTCTTAATCTCCTCCAAATCTTTTGCGGGCATCCTGTATGGTCTCTTAGATATGGGCCCTGTGCCTGGCAAAAGCTCAATCAAAAACTCAATATCTCTATCCGATGGCATGCCTGGCAACTCCTCCGGAAATACGTCAGGGAAATCCTTCACCACTGGTACTTCCTCCTGCACAACTCCTGATAAGGAATTTACTTGAGTCCTCTTCGGCACATGCCGAGATACATACTTGATCCTTCTTCCTTCTGGCGTTGTAAGCAAAATTAACTTACTGGCGCATTCAATGTTCCCTCCATACTTCGATAACCAATCCATGACTAATATAACATCTAATCCTTGAGATTCCAATACTATTAGGTTCGAGGGAAATACATAGTTACCAATCCTTAATGGTAACCGATCACACCATAGACTAGCCATATACTCTGCTCCAGGCGAGGTTACTAACATGGGTTACCTAAGGGCTTGGGTTGGCAGTTTATACTTATCCACAAATCCCCTTGAGATGTATGAATGCGATGCACCAGTATCAAAAAGAACGAGTGCAGTAAATGACTTAACCAAAAACTTACCTATTACTGCATCTGGCTGAGCTTCAACCTCCTCCACGTTAACGTGGTTCACCTGTCCCCTCTTGAAAGGGTTCGGCTTCTTCCCAGAGCTTACATTGCCATTTCCACTCTGGGCTTCAGGACATTCATTGGCGTAATGTCCAGCCTTCTGGCACTTATAGCAAGTGACTTGGCTCCGGTTTCTCTTGGCTGGCGTCGATGGGTTGGTACGGTTCTGGCCGTTGCTTCCTCCATTCCCGTTACCATTCTTGGGGCCATTATGATTGTGCGAGCTGCCTCCTCCATGGGTATGCTGAAAAGGTCCTCCCGGTTTCGGGGTAAAACGTGGCTTCTGCTGAGCTCCAAAATTGTACTTCCCTTGTCCATACTTCCTCTTGTAGTTTTCAATCTGCTGCTGCTTCCCTTCAATCATAAGAGCGTGATCTACCAACTCCTGGTAGTTGTTGAAGCTTGCTACCATCAACTGCATGCTCAACTATTCATTCAGTCCTTCCAGAAACTTCTCCTGCTTAGCTGCATCCGTAGCAACGTCATCTGGGGCATAACGTGCTAGCTTACTAAAGTCATCCACATACTAGCCAACTGTCCGTCCTCCTTGGCGCAAGTTGCGAAACTCACACTTCTTCTTGGCCATAGCTCCTGCTGACACATGGGCAGTACGGAAAGCCTGCTGAAATTGGTCCCATGTCACCGTGGCTATAGGGTAGGTGACAGTGTAATTCTCCCACCATGATGTTGCTGGTCCATCCAACTGATGTGCGGCAAAGCGCACCTTCTCAGCATCAGTACATCCTGTAGTGGTTAACTCCCTTCCTATCTTGTGGAGCCAATCATCTGCTACTATAGGCTCGGTGCTACTAGAGAACACCGGCGGATTCAGCCTAAGAAAACGGGTTAAGTGATCCACAGGTGGTGGCGGTGGTGGGTTGTTGTTGTTGTTGTTCCCCTGATTCTGATTCTGGACTAGCAACTGCATCAACGTATTCTACTACTGGATCAACTGAGTGAGCTCCGGTGGAAATGCAAATCCATTGTCACGTCTCGGAGGCATCTGAGGGGGTTTAGAAAAGATGAGAATATAAGATAGAATGGGGTCTAGAGAGAAGACACTACCCATATGCACATGAGGCAAATGCAAACAAAATCACTTCATTCAATCAAACAAGGGCATATAATGGTCTATCTATCGTTACAAAAGTGCTCGGGCTATACTAGATACATGGGAGAATAATACTACTGATATGGTGGTCGACTAGAAAAACTGCTCCGATGAAGACTCCATGATATCTGCTCCAGCTTCATCAACATAGTCATCATCGCTATCGTCTGGGTCCGAGTCGGTGTCGTCGATGATGATGTAGTTCTCTGGACAAGTGTAATCTTCGTCTTCTCCTCCAGTTGCGGGAAATCCCATGAATATTTTTAGCTTCTTCTTCAGATCATCGTTCTTCTCCATGAGTGTTGCTATTTCCTCCTCATATCCATCGTGTGTAGACTTAAGTTCTTCTTCCAGCTCCGTGATCTTGGTCATGGCCTTCTTCAGGTCTATCTTGCCTGCGCACATCTGGTTCTCCTGGCATCGAATGTGCTGGTTTAACTCCTGGATGAAAGCTGCAATTGATCTATCCTTCCTAGTGCTGATCATCTCCCATTGCTCATCTCGGCGCCCACAAATCTGGTAGATAGTATCCTTGAGATCCTTGTGGTAGACTTCTCCAATGCGTCCCATAGTCATGTGGGCTGGCATGCTCTTTCCTAGACTCCAGGTTGGTGCATCAAAGGAAAATTCTATGGGCTCAGTGACGGGCATGAACGTCCTTCCTGGAACTTGAACTTGAAACATCCAGCGCTCCTCTTCAGGTAAAGTGGCGTTGTAGGTTCCGGTGAAGCTTGGTACTCCCATGTTCAGGTATCTAGTGACTTCCTTCAAGTGACGTCCAAAGGGTGCATCTTCATCCGGTTGCGTGAACTTGTTCCTTGCATCCGCCATCCTAAAATCTTTTGCGGGCATCTTGTATGGTCTCTTAGATATGGGCCCTGTGCCTGGCAAAAGCTCAATCAAAAACTCAATATCTCTATCCGGTGGCATGCCTGGCAACTCCTCCAGAAATACGTCAGGGAAATCCTTCACCACTGGTACTTCCTCCTGCACAACTCCTGATAAGGAATTTACTTGAGTCCTCTTCGGCACATGCCGGGATACATACTTGATCCTTCTTCCTTCTGGAGTTGTAAGCAAAATTGACTTACTTGCGCATTCAATGTTCCCTCCATACTTCGATAACCAATCCATGCCTAATATCACATCTAATCCTTGAGATTCCAATACTATTAGGTTCGAGGGAAATACATAGTTACCAATCCTTAATGGTAACCGATCACACCATAGACTAGCCATATACTCTACTCCAGGCGAGGTTACTAACATGGGTGACCTAAGGGCTTGGGTTGGCAGTTTATACTTATCCACAAATCCCCTTGAGATGTATGAATGCGATGCACCAGTATCAAAAAGAACGAGTGCAGTAAATGACTTAACCAAAAACTTACCTATTACTGCATCTGGCTGAGCTTCAACCTCCTCCACGTTAACGTGGTTCACCTGTACCCTATTGAAAGGGTTCGGCTTCTTCCTAGAGCTTACATTGCCATTTCCACTCTGGGCTTTAGGACATTCATTGGCGTAATGTCCAGTCTTCTGGCACTTATAGCAAGTGACTTGGCTTAGGTTTCTCTTGGCTGGCATTGATGGGTTGGTACGGTTCTGGCCGTTGCTTCCTCCATTCCCGTTACCATTCTTGGGTCCATTAGAACGAAAATCGGATCAGAAATCGCGATCAGAAATAACCACGAAAAAATCCGAGAAAAAGAAAAACTGACGAACAGATTAACGTACGAACGTTCATTAACTGAAACTAAACATCGAATTCGTCCGTTAAACGAATGAACGGGCGAACGCTCGCTAAATAAATAAACCGGAAAATAAAACCGATCTATTTATAAAAAAACGAATCTAGGTTTTTCTAAAAAAACGGATCGGTTTCTTTAGAAAAACCGGGGCGGCGGGCGGCTACCTCGGCTCGGGTTCCGGTGAGGTCCGGCGGGGCTCCGGTAGCATGGGGTGGCGGGGCGGCGGCTCCTGGCGGCGGCAGCGCAAAGCGCCGCGGGCGGCGGGGCTGGCGAGGGGCTGCGGCGGCGGCGACTTGGGGCTCTAGGGGGCCCCGGGGTGGTATTTAAAGGGGGAGAGAGGCGGCGGCGGCGGCTCCGACTTGGGGAGGGGGTCGGGCGGCGGCGGTGGCACGGGACAGGGAGGCGGTGGCGCGGGCGGGCCGGCCTGGCTTGGCTGGGCTTCGGCCCAGTCGGGCGCGCAGCAGGTTTTTTTTATTTAAAAAATCCCGCCGAACTAAGAAAAATCTAGAAAATAAATAAAAATCTAAAAATGCCAAAACAAATTTTCACCATCTAAATAAATATTTAGAACAAGATGAACAATTTCTTGGCCCTAAAATGCAGTTTTGAAAACATGCAATTTTTCCTAAATTCAAATAAAATAGCGAGAAAACTCCGAAATAACATCTTACTTGATTTTTTAATTAAACCTTCAATATTTCTTTATATTGGGAAAGTCATTTTATTCCCTCTCTCATATTTTTATTATAGAAATAATTGAAGATAGAATAAATAAAATCAATGATCCTATTTTCAAAATTTGAGAAAAACCCAAATATGAAAATAACGAAATCCCCAACTCTCTCCGTGGGTCCTTGAGTTGCGTAGAATTTCTGGATCAGGCCAAAAGCAAATAAAATATGATATGCAGTGATGACCTAATGTATAACATTCCAAATGGAAAATTTGGGATGTTACATAAATCAACCATGGACTATCTCATACCAGCATGGTGCATAAAAGAAAAATGAAAAATAAACACAAAAGACGCTCCAAGATTTACACATATCACATGAACGAAGCAATGACGAAAACATACCGATTATTGTTGAAGAAAGATGGGATGCCTTCCGGGGCATCCCCAAGCTTAGATGCTTGAGTCTCCTTTAATATTTACTTGGGGAGCCTTGGGCATCCCCAAGCTTGAGCTCTTCCCTCTCCTTCTCCTCATATCGAGACCTCCTCAATCTTTGATCACTACATCCACAGAAAACTCAACAAAAAACTTGGTAAGATCCGTTAGTATAATAAAGCAAATCACTACTCTAAGTACTATTGAAAACCAATTCATATTTTGTTTTTGCAATGTATCTACTGTAATATAACTTTTCCATGGCTTATTCCACTAATAGAATCGATAGTTTCATCAAAACAAGCAAAACAATGCATCAAAAACAGAATCTGTCTTAAAACAGGACAATCTGTAGCAATATGAACATATACCATCCTTATGGTACTCCAAAAATTCTGAAAAAATTAGTAAAAAGAAAAATTTTGTATAGCAAGACTATGCAAAATGTTTGAGAAGCTTTCGACGTTCCAGTAAAAAATGTAAAATCGTGCACTACAGCCAAAGTTTTTATTTCTGCACCGCACATACCAACAAGCAATCTAAACATCCCAAAGGAAAATCTTGGCACATTATTTTTATAATAAAATGGAATTGTACAAGGGGATAATTATTTTTGTTGAAAAGTTTGTTCAATTCAAGATTCACAAAGTTTCATGGGCATGAACAAAGTTCAAGGCATGCGCCCGCTTCCACGGTGCTCGTCTATCTCACTTTCACTTTTATTTTTGTGAAGTTTTAAGTTCCCCTCTATATTTTTTTGTTTTTAAGCTTTATAAAAGCACTCAAAAGAAATAAATGACTCTCTAAAACTTCCGGGTTGTCTCCCTGGCAGCGCTTTCTTTAAAGCCATTAAGCTAGGCATAAGGTGCTCAAGTAATGGATCCACCCGGATCCCAAGGTATATCAAAGCCAATTTTAATTAACAATGCTTTAGCATTTAGTAGTGAGCACAAAGCAACATATATCATGCAATGACGAAGTCTAACTCTCTTCCTATGCATCGGCATGTCATACAAGAACAATTCATGCACATCAAGTAAAGGCCAATATATAGCATAAGAAGTTTCTTGCAATTTTGTAGTATTGGAAACATAAAGAGGTGGAGATGTAGTTCCTATCTCATAATAATTGCAAGTAGGAGCAGCAAGAACATGCATATTATATTCATAAAAATTATCATGTGCAACGGTGAAAGGCAACCCATCAATCTAATCCTTAATAAGTGCAAACTTCTTCGATATAGTGTAGTTTGGAGAATTCAAAAAGATAATAGGACTATCATGTGTGGGTGCAATAGCAACAATTTCATTCTTGTGTTGTGAAGTTTTCAAGTTTTGGGTAAAGATTCGATGGACTATGGAATAAGGAGTGGCAAGAGCCTAAGCTTGGGGATGCCCAAGGCACCCCAAGGTAATATTAAAGGACAACCAAGAGCCTAAGCTTAGGGATGCCCCGGATGGCATCCCCTCTTTTGTTTTCGTTCATCAGTAACTTTACTTGGAGCTATATTTTTATTCACAACATGATATGTGTTTTGCTTGGAGCGTCATTTTGTTTTATTTTGTTTTGCTTGTTGTCTGAATAATATACCAAGATCTGAAATTCTTAAATGTTAGAGAGTCTTCACATAGTTGCATAATTATTCAACTACTCATTGTGCTTCACTTATATCTTTTGAGCTAGATAATTTTTCTCTAGTGCTTCACTTATATCTTTTTAGAGCACGGTGGTGGTTTTATTTTACAGAAATTATTGATCTCTCATGCTTCACTTATATTATTTGAGAGTCTTTTAGAACAGCATGGTAATTTGCTTTGGTTATAAAATTAGTCCTAATATGATGGGCATCCAAGATGGGTATAATAAAAACTTTCATATAGAGTGCATAATACTATGAGAAGTTTGATACTTGATAATTGTTTTGAGATATGAAGATGGTGATATTAGAGTCGTGCTAGTTGAGTAATTGTGAAATTGAGAAATACTTGTGTTGAGGTTTGCAAGTCCCGTAGCATGCACGTATGGTAACCGTTGTGTGAGAAATTTGAAGCATGAGGTGTTTCTTTGATTGCCTTCCTTATGAATGGATGTCGAGGACGAGCAATGGTCTTTTCCTACCAATCTATCCCCCTAGGAGCATGCGCGTAGTTCTTGGTTTTGATGACTTGTAGATTTTTGCAATAAGTATGTGAGTTCTTTATGACTAATGTTGAGTCCATGGATTATACGCACTCTCATCCTTCCACCATTGCTAGCCTCTCTTGTGCCACGCAACTTTCGTCGGTACCATAAACCCATCATATATCTTCCTCAAAACAACCACCATACCTACCTATTATAGCATTTCCATAGCCATTCCGAGATATATTGCCATGCAACTTTCCACCGTTCCGTTTAGTATGACATGCTTCATCATAGTCATATTGCTTTGCATGATCATGTAATTGACATCGTATTGGTGGCATGGACACCATTCATAATTTTTATACATGTCACTCTTGAATCATTGCACATCTCGGTACACCACCAGAGGCATTCATATAGAGCCATATTTTGTTCTAGTATCGAGTTGTAATTTTTGAGTTGTAAGTAAATAAAAGTGTGATGATCTTCATTATTAGAGCATTGTCTTGTGTGAGGAAACAAAAAAGAGAGGCCAAAGAAGCCAAATAAAGAAAGAAAGGAGAAGGACCAAAAAAATGAGAGAAAAAGAGAGAAGGGGCAATGTTACTATCCTTTTTCCACACTTGTGCTTCAAAGTAGCACCATGACCTTCATGATAGAGAGTCTCTTATGTTGTCACTTTCATATACTAGTCGGAATTTTTCATTATAGAACTTGGCTTTGATATTCCAATGATGGGCTTCCTCAAATTGCCCTAGGTATTCTTGAGCAAGCAAGTTGGATGCACACCCACTTAGTTTATTTTGTTGAGCTTTCATACACTTATAGCTCTAGTGCATCCGTTGCATGGCAATCCCTACTCACTCACATTGATATCTATTGATGGGCATCTCCATAGCCCATTGATACGCCTAGTTGATGTGAGAACATCTTCCTCTTTTTTGTATTCTCCACAACCACCTTTCTATTCCACCTATAGTGCAATGTCCGTGGCTCACACTCATATATTGCGTGAAAGTTGAAAAAGTTTGAGAATACTAAAGTATGAAACAATTGCTTGGCTTGTCATGCGGGTTGTGCATGATTGGAGCATTTTGTGTGACAAAAATAAAGCATAGCCAAACTATATGATTTTGTAGGGATGAGCTTTCTTTGGCTATGTTATTTTGAGAAGACATAATTGCTTGGTTAGTATGCTTGAAGTATTATTATTTTTATGTCAATATTAAACTTTTGTCTTGAATCTTTCGGATCTGAGCATTCATGCCACAATAAAGAAAATTACATTGAAAAATATGTTAGGTAGCATTCCACATCAAAATTCATGCCACGAGCAGGAATTAATCTTGGGGATGCTTGATACGTCTCCAACGTATTTATAAGTTTTGATTGTTCCATGCTATTATATTATCCATCTAGGATGTTTTATATGCATTTATATGCTATTTTATATGATTTTTGGGACTAACCTATTAACCTAGTGCCCAATGCCAGTTTTTGTTTTTTCCTTGTTTTTGAGTTTTACACAAAAGGAATACCAAACGGAGTCCAATTGACGTGCCAATTTTTGATGATTTTTTGTGGACCAAAAGAAGCCCCCGAAGTAAAAGAGTTGGGCTAGAAGAGTCTCGAGCCGTCCACAAGGGTGGAGGGCGCGCCCTAACCCCCTGGGCGCGTCCCCCTATCTCGTGGATGACTCAGAGACCCCCCTGACATGAGAGCTACTCCAAAAATTCCTATAAATACAGAAACCTCCAGAAAATAACCTAGAGCAGGAGTTCCACCGCCGCAAGCCTCTGTAGCCACCAAAAACCAATCGAGACCCTGTTCCGGCACCTTGCCGGAGGGGGGTCCCTCACCGGTGGCCATCTTCATCATCCCGGCGCTCTCCATGACGAGGAGGGAGTAGTTCACCCTTGGGGCTGAGGGTATGTACCAGTAGCTATGTGTTTGATCTCTTTCTCTCTCTCATGTTCTTGATTCGGCACGATCTTGATGTATCGCGAGCTTTGCTATTATAGTTGGATCTTGTGATGTTTCTCCCCCTCTACTCTCTTGTGATGAATTGAGTTTTCCCTTTGAAGTTATCTTATCGGATTGAGTCTTTAAAGATTTGAGAACACTTGATGTATGTCTGGCATGTGCTTATCTGTGGTGACAATGGGATATTCACGTGATCCACTTGATGCATGTTTTGGTGATCAACTTGCGAGTTTCGTGACCTCGTGAACTTATGCATAGGGGTTGGCACACAATTTCGTCTTGACTCTTCGGTAGAAACTTTGGGGCACTCATTGAAGTTCTTTGCGTTGGTTGAATAGATGAACCAGAGATTGTGTGATGCATATCGTATAATCATACCCACGGATACTTGAGGTGACATTGGAGTATCTAGGTGACATTAGGGTTTTGGTTGATTTGTGTCTTAAGGTGTTATTCTAGTACGAACTCTAGGATAGATCGAACGGAAAGGATAACTTTGTGTTATTTTACTACGGACTCTTGAATAGATCGATCAGAAAGGATAACTTTGAGGTGGTTTCGTACCCTCCAATAATCTCTTCGTTTGTTCTCCGCTATTAGTGACTTTGGAGTGACTTTTTGTTGCATGTTGAGGGATAGTTATATGATCCAATTATGTTATTATTGTTGAGAGAACTTGCACTAGTGAAAGTATGAACCCTAGGCCTTGTTTCAACGCATTGCAATACCATTTATGCTCACTTTTATCATTAGTTACCTTGTTGTTTTATATTTTCAGATTACAAAAACCTACATCTACCATCCATATTGCACTTGTATCACCATCTCTTCGCCGAACTAGTGCACCTATACAATTTACCATTGTATTGGGTGTGTTGGGGACACAAGAGACTCTTTGCTATTTGGTTGCAGGGTTGTTTGAGAGAGACCATCTTCATCCTACGCCTCCCATGGATTGATAAACCTTAGGTTATCCACTTGAGGGAAATTTGCTACTGTCCTACAAACCTCTGCCCTTGGAGGCCCAACAACATCTACACATAGAAGGTTGTGTAGTAGACATCACGCCACACCCCTCCCGATGAACAGGACCCCCGTTTCGACCATAGCGCTCCAACACAAGTCCATTTCCTCCGTTTTGCAGAACGCCACACACCTCCCGATCAATAGGACCCCATTTCGACTGTAGGAGGTTGAAGAGAAGTCTGTTTCCTCTATTTTACGGTATGCCACACCCCTCCAGGTGAACAGGATCCCGTTTCGACCGTAGGAGGTCGAACACGAGGCTGTTTCCTCCGTTCTGCAGTATGCCAGGCCTCATTTCGATCGGCTGTTCCTTCCAAGCCGGTTGGCTCCCCATGAACAGCACGCGTTCCGTTGCCTCCCGATGAACACGACGATGCAGTTTCTCCGTTTCCACCCAGCCGGTTAGCTGTCGATGAATAGGACGCAGTCGCTGCCTCTCCATGTACACAAGCCCTGGCCGTACGTATGCATGAGTAGGCGTTCGAGACCCCGCCCGTATGTACGTACGTGGCTATATTTAATTTCTTGCACCAAGGTTGTACGTACGTGTACATGCTACGTCTGCGCCTGTACTATGACACGTGCCCTTCCTTACTCGGCCACAGTTCATCACTGCAGCCTGCAGACAGACCGATCGACAATATGTATGTACACGTTCGCAACCAGAATGACAATGCTACGTACACTTCGACCAGGTGGGTCCCGGCTATCAGGGAAGATAAGGAGGCACTTCCTTGCGTGCGAAGATGTAGCTGGTGGGTCCCAGCAGTTAGGGCGAGGATTCATTTTTTGTGGCTAATATGGAGGCACTTCCTTGTGTGCGAAGATGTAGTTGGTAGGTCCCAGCTGTCAGGGGGAAATGTTTTTTTTTGCAAAATACAAAGTTCCTTCGGGTGGGTCCTAGCTGTCAGGTGGAGGAATAATTATTTTACACGTAATAAGGTTGCACTTCCTTGCTGCGGCCGTGGACCCAGCTATCAGCCTCTCCACATGCAGTCCTCTTCTGATGGATGTCGTTCCTTGACCACGTTGACCACGCCGTGCTGAGAGCACCAAGGCGGTGGATGACGGCAAGGCCTAGAAGGGGATGTCGGTGTCAAAACCGGCAGATCTCGGGTAGGGGGTCCCGAAATGTGCGTCTAAGGATTGATGGTAACATGAGACAGGGGATACGATGTTTACCCAGGTTCGGGCCCTCTTGATGGAGGCAATACCCTACTTCCTGCTTGATTGACTTTGATGAGTATAGGGGTTACAAGAGTTGATTTACCTCAAGATCGTATGTTGTGATCTAAACCCTACAGGTATGAGGAGTAATGTCATAATAATCTATCGACTAGCCTGGCCTCAGCTTATATAATGTACCAGAGGCCTAGGATAACAAGAGTCCTAGTCGAATACGCCGGTGGAGAGGAGTCCTTGTCTTGATCGCCAAGTCTTATGGAATCTTCCTTGTGTATACATCGGCTGTCCGAACTGGCCCATGAGCATACGACCATGGGGATCCTCGGCTCAATCCAACTGATTGGGAGATGACGTGGTGAGTACCCCCTAGTCCAGGACACCGTCAGTAGCCCCCTGAACCGGTCTTCAAGTTGGGGATGCTCCCCGATTCTTCTGAACTGTTCTTCATCTTCGGTCGTCAGTCTTGAAAACTGGTTCAACAAATCTTCCCATCTTCGATCTTGAGGATCGCCGAAGTAAATCCGAAGAGTTTACACGTTGGGTATCCGAGGAGCCCCTTTAAGTTCTCGGCCTTTATCAATGCCTTGTTATTTTTATGCCACACCTCGGGTTTGAAGTTGTTCCCGGGCGACAGCGTCCTCTTGCGTCCGAGCTCCCACGCCGGACTACATTCAAGGTATCTTTTGCAGCCGAGTACCAACGCCGGACCGCTTCCGAGCTCCAACGCCGGAATGTATCCGAGCTCCAACGCCGGACTATGTCCAAGCCCCAACGCCGGACTGTATCCGAGCTCCAACGCTGGAATGTATCCGAGCTCCAATGCCGGACTATGTCCAAGCTCCAACGCCGGACTGTATCCGAGGTGTCATAAATCACCTTGGTTCAAAAAAGTTGAAGGAGTTTATCCGAGCTTAATGCTGGAAATGCCCTCTATGGAGCCAGCCACTAGCGTCCGAGCTTTATGCTGGACTGCTGCCGAGGTGGTGCACCACCCCGACTGCGGGCCAATTTTTTGTCAATATTTTTGACTGGTGCAATTTATTCTCTGCCAAGATATATAGCCAGTAGCCCTCAAGGCGTGTATCGGTCTAAAACCCGAGGTGCACCTGAAGGATGACATAAGGCGCTGATCCTAGTAGCTCATGAGACTCAGGTTGATTCACAAAATCGGCCTGAGGATCAACTCCTAGCTCGGCGGAATACTTAGGGACACAAAAAGCGGTGTGCAAATTCCTCGAGACTGAGGTTGGGTGCGGCCGACCAACCTGAGGATCATAATCTCTTCGAAAGCTATATTGCACTTTAAATTTTTTGCATTGGATTGTCAATGCAGTAGCCCCCGAGACACTGGTCGGGTGGCAACACCAGATCAAGGGATCGATACGCCCCTTTCAATATTAGTGAATGATAAGCCCGAAGCCCAGTAGCCTTTGAGCCTTAATGTGGGCACGGGTGGCTGAATTAAGGATCTATATCCAGAGTAAAACCACAAATTATGTGTAATGATTCTACGTATCCAAGTACTTTACATCATTAATGCTTGGATCCGCATTGTACAAAACTTTGTTGACCGACCATCGGCTTCAACCTCCTCGTCCAGAAGCCAGGGAGTGTTTTTCCTACTTTATAAAGCCGTTATAAGGGCAAAGATTTATGGAAAACAAGGCAATCCAGCCATACGGTTTTATAAACAAAGGTACGCAAAGAGATATGTTATATGACTTAATGTAAGAAACATCTTCCAAGGAAAATAGTCCCTCTATCGGTTCCTTTGTTTGGGTCGTCATGCTTATCATGATCATGAAACCTCACCTCTGATCAATGTGGGAGGAAAATATTGAGGATTTAGTTCGGGGAAAGTTCCCAAACTCTGTGGTATTAATGACCCAATTTTTTTACTTCCGTCGTTGCTGACCAATGTGATCCTTTAAGATCGCTAGCTTTCGGCTTCACCCAGTCTAAGGTACTAACTCGAATGACCCGGTAGTAACAATCACAGAGGTGCTCCCTTTACTGCCTAGCTGAACAATCAGGGACGTAGGGGTAAGCACAGGAGCCAGGCAACCCAGCTTGGCAAAAATCTTAAGTCAAATTGATGCATATTTATGGCTTTATAACGATGATTACGGAAGGCAGCCCTTGTATATTAAATACAAATGACGATGATATGTTTATTTTGAGTCCGTTGCGACCGTTTATCAGTTGAATGTGGCCCATCGTAGGCTTCTACCCCTTTGTAGATACTATGAAGGGTGTCTCCGCAATAACAAGACAACCCTTAGACGACGTCTCGATGCCCGAAGGTAGTTGTGTTAGTGGAAATGAGGCAATCAGATATGCGGGCTTTTTAACTTTCACTTAGTCATAGGAGCTTTAAACTGGGGAAGCTAGCTATGAGCCCCCGGTTAGTGTTTGGCGACATCCGAGGTCAAGCCATAAACACTTCGGCCAATGTTATGAACGGCCCGTCATTTAACACAGTCATCGAATCGCTGACTAGTTTACGCTTATTGTGGCAGTCAGTTTTCGGCTTTCTCAACTTAGGTGCTTAACCATGTGAGCTGGAAGCACAATCACAGTGGTTCTCCCTTTGCACACCTAGCCGAACAAAGCGGAACATAGGAGGCAAGCGCAGGAGCCAGGCAACCCAACTATTGACTGAAGACACAATTCGAAACCGATGCATATTTAGCAATATCCGAGAATGTTTTTGCTGAATCTCTAAAGGTGTCCGGCGTTGCACTACGAGACTTGTGCTGAAAACACACGAATATTTTAAAAGTGCCATAAGCTTGGAAAACCAAAAAACATCAGTAAAAACTTGACCTCCGAATAAGATCAAGTGTTCGGTGCCAATCCGAAAATTGGAAAAAAGAAAACATTGTGCTTCTGCCGTGCTTTAACATGACACACCCGATCTCAACATTTCAAGCGGGACAGCCTACGGCTTCGAGCTCCTTATCCCAAAGGCGGAGTACTTCTTCGAGGCCAGTTTAGCGAACTAAACTCGAGCGGCTTTTTAGAAAGAAGACAGGCTATCCGGCTATTGACCATACACTCGAGTCGAAAAAGGAGCGGTAGAAAAAGACTTTGCAACGACCAAGAAGAAAACACATTTACTATAAAACAACTCATATAAATTTTAAGAGCCCCCAAGTGACTTGGGTAAAAGAACTTTATGTATAATGATTGTATGTACCGATGTACTTATATCATATCTGTGTTCACCCGGACTTTAAACGCGTCTTAACCGACCGTCGGCTTCTCCCTCTTCGGTCAAGGACCGAAAAGTGTCATGTACTCCACCTGTCGAAAGCATCGACGGTGTTTCCGATAACTAGGCAATCAGGCCATAAGGCTGTAACAGACAAAGCGTGGTCAGGGAACTTATGATATATTACTGACGAAGTGTAAGAAGCATATTCGAAGAAAATAGTACCTCCACCGATACCTTTCTTCGGTTGTTCATTGTTACTATGAGACTTGTGCTATATAATTTTTGTACTCATGAGTTCCGTTGTGTGCCGACCGTTATTGAAAACAATAAGAGCGCTAGCTTTCGGCTTCACCTAGTCTGAGGTACTAACTCGGATGAACCGGTAGTAACAATCGCAGAGGTGCTCCCTTTACCGCCTAGCCGAACAATCGGGAACGTAGGGGTAAGAACATGAGCCAGGCAACCCAGCTTGCGAAACACTTAAGTCAACATGGTGCATATTGTGGCGTAATACACGAACAAGGAACGAAGCCGTACAAGTATAATCATATGCAAGAGGAAAGGCTTCATAAAGGAAGCCCCCAAGTAAACAGGGTATTTGAATTTGCTTGTAAGGGCATCTCCAGCCGCGCCCCCAGGAAGGCCTCCCCAGGCGTTTTTTTGCGCCGGTGCCAAAAAATCGGCCCAGTCGCGCCCCCAGGAGCCCGATTTTCGCCGGCTTGGGCCGAAAACAGCGCCGGCGGACCCAGGCCGAACCCGGCGCGCTGGGGGGCGCCCGGGGGCGCCGGGGCGAGCTGTTTTGGCGTGAAACAACCGCGGGCCCGCCGCATCAGCGAATCTACCCTCTTCTTGGCCCTTTGTCGTCCTCATCGCCTCGTTTCCCGCGGCGAATCAATGCCAAAGCTGTCATGCCGGTCAGCCTGCACCATTGATGCCTCACGGACGGCGCAGTGAAGACCGGATGACGCGCGTCCCTCGCCCCCTTGCCCGCCACGCGTACTCACGGCGGCTCGCGCACGGGCGGCGCCTCGGCCTATATAAGACGCGCCCCAGAGCACTCGGCGACTCGTACTCTCTCGCCGTCGTCGTTCCTCCCTCGCCTCTCTCTCGCCATCGTCGTTCCTCCTCCTCTCTCTCGCCGTCTCCAGCACCCATGGCCGAGCGCTTCCCAGGCGACGGCGAACGGCTTCGGCCGCCACCATCTTGACGAGAGCGAGGCTCGCCTCCTTTTCGAGGCCGAGTACCCGGTCCCGCCGGACATGCGGGTACCCGGGACATGGAGGATCAGCGCCGGCGGCGTGCCGGTGCCCCCGATACCCACCGGCGCGGCGCGGTGTGCGGAGATCGCACGCATCCGCTCGTCCTTTTTTTGTAAAGTATGTTTAAATTTGAACGAACTCGCCGATGTTTGCGTTAAATTTGAGTCGTGTTTGCCCCATATTTGACTTTTTTAAAATCCCGTGGGGGGCCGCGACTGGGGGGCATCACGCCCCAGTGCGCGGTTTAGCGCCGGTGCGCCCCCAGGGGGCGATTTTTTGCCCCTCCTGGGGGGCCAACGGCTGGAGATGCCCTAACAAACAAGCTTCTGACAAAGAAAGTTTTTCGCAAATGACTTTTTGTCAAAAAAGCATAATGCTTGGTCGAACCGAATGAAATTTAAAACTAAAGGTTTTTAAGCACGGAAGCGACTGAGCTGGTTAATGTGCTTGGTGTCGATGCATGGCCCAAGCTTACGGTGGGACAAGGTCCCAACCCCCAAGCCGGACCCGAGGTGGCGGAGCGAAGAGCTCAGCACTCCGGAGTGGTGACATAGCACGGCCAATGCAGGCCGACAGTGAGACGCCGACGTCCCCGACATGGCTTAATGAAGTAATGACGAATCCCTCGGTCCAGCCGAGGTGACGTGGTACGTCGGTACGCCGAGGTGACAGCACTGACCCGGATCCTTTACCTATGCACAGAAAATAGTGCAAGCTGGAGATAACAGGAATAATAATAAAATTGTTGCATAATTAATAATTTACGCAAAGTGAGTAATAAAAGAAATATGGCCCGTGTGCCGAACACTCGATGAGGTAGAGCTCTCTCAGCGATGCCGAAGTCCCCGAGGCAACCGAACATGTCGGTATGGCAATTCGACCAATAAGGTGATCACGCGAGCCGATTGGGACAACGACGTCGGCTTGCCAAAGTGACCGCGTGACACAGTCGAAGTCGATCACCTACACACATAAAATAGTGCAGTCCAAAAAGGATAATTGCTTTTCGCAAAAATAATTTATTGAAAGAGATGTGGCCTGGCGCCGAAGTCATGTCGATGCAGGGCGTCGGTGTGACGCGGTGAAGGCGTGGCCAAGCCTGAATTCGCAGGCCGGTCTGAGTTCCGGATGCGACATTCGCCGAACTGTGTACGGAAACTGACCGAACCACCACGCGACTGTTGTTAATGCGGCCACCATTTAATAGACCTGTGTACAGATGATTAAACAAACCAGAGTAATAATTCCTTGGGAAAAATAAACCCAAGCAAGACAAAATACTAGGATTAATAGCACCTGGTTTATCTGTTGTAGCAATCTGAAGAAAGGTTACTCCCAAAATTGGGACTCGATTCGCACACCCATTGCATGATGGGCGATAAAGCGATGGCATGGCGATGCTGGCAAAGGTGGGCTCGCCGAGGCAAAGCCCCCGGTCTAGCTAACATGACGAAGTTGATCGGCTGGTGACGCCGAAGTCACCGGAGTATGTTGATGAAGAAATAGCAATGTCCCCGGTCTAGCCGAGATGACGGAGCGGGTCAGTAAGGAGACGTTGCAGTTGCCACGTCAGCCGAGGTGTTGAAGCAGTTCAACGTGATGGACATCGGCTTGAAAAAGCAACAGTGCGGCCATGCCGGATTGATGAAGTGACCGAGCGGCAATGTCGGTGCGCCTGACCCATGCAATCTGTGGGGTGATGGTGTTGGTGATGATTTATACTTCGCGATACCGAACTCTTGTTCGGCTTGCCGAGCTGATGATCCGATAAGGTTAGGCTCGGCTCGATGAAGCGACGATCTGTCTAGGATAGATCGACAAACGTGGAGCAATGTTACCAGACTGGTGTGACACCAGCGCGATGGTGAAAAGTGTCTCAAAGAAGGCTTAAACTTTTATGGGCACGTGTTAAAAACAACGCACAATACCATAGAATAAAATTCCTTTAAAAAGGTTGTCCAATATAACGTTCATAAAGAAACATGAATTCTGATCGGATCCATATTCGCGCAGAAAACAGGTCCGAAAAGTGATGCACTAATCGGAAAGTTACCGGAGTTTGGACGGTCGGATCGAGCTGAAATTTTGAGGGGTGGTAGATATAGGAATTCCACAGCCTATCAACGGTTGGATCTTCCAAAGGACGTTAGAGCTAGGTGCTGGAGACCACGCCCTAAACCCGTCCAGATTTCCGTCCAGATTTGATAGGGCTCCGGTATATCGTAGATTTCCGGAGATTGCTTCATCGGAACTCGATGAAATTCTGCATAGTTGTTGTAGACTCAATTCCGCACAATTCCACCAAAGGAATCATCAAAGCAATGCTCGAGGAGGTGGTGGCAGCAGATACAAGTTCGCTGTTCGGAAAAACAGCACGGTCGCCCGAGGTCAATGTTGACGTTGAGCCCCCGAGCTCCATGGATGATTCCTCCATGATCTTGATAGAGATCGGAGTTGATGTTGATGAAGGCCCCATTCCGAACATGACGATCGGAGATGAAGTGCGGTCCTCGGTCGAGCCAAGGTGACCAGTCGAGCCGGCGACGAAGATGCTGGCATCGCAGTTGATCTGCGGGCGAGCCATTGATCCTTTGCCGATCACACAGCGAAACTCTCAATGAAAGCTCCATTGTCGGTGTGAAAACCGGCAGATCTTAGGTAGGGGGCCCCGAACTGTGCATCTAAGGATTGATGGTAACAGGAGACAGGAGACACGATATTTATCCAGGTTCGGGCCCTCTTGATGGAGGTAATACCCTACTTCCTGCTTGGTTGACTTTGATGAGTATAGGGGTTACAAGAGTTGATCTACCTCGAGATCATATGTTGTGGTCTAAACCCTACAGGTATGAGGAGTAATGTCATAATAATCTACCGACTAGCCTGGCCTCGGCTTATATAATGTCGAATAAGCCGGTGGAGAGGAGTCCTTGTCTTGATCGCCAAGTCTTGTGGAATCTTCCTTGTGTATACATCGGCTGTCCAAACTGGCCCATGAGCATACGACCATGGGGGTCCTCGGCCCAATCCAACTGATTGGGAGATGACGTGGTGAGTACCCCCTGGTCCAGGACACCGTCAGGGGACGACACGGAGCCGGGGACGACGCGGTAGTGGATGCCCACGCGGAGAGGAGTACGAGGGTTGACTAGTTCGGCCCCGGTGTGAGGCTGCCGTCATCGCAGAATAACATGGGTTCTGGGTGAGTAGACAGTAGAGGGATGGTCTAGCCAGCGGTGGGAGTAGGGTGGGGCGGTGAGGCCTCCGCGGCAGCACAACCGACCACTGGAGGCAGGAGCAGGCGGTCTCGTCAGTGCTGGTCTGAGTGGCTGGTGCAAGAGGAGCAGCGATTGAAGAAGCAGCAGGACCGTTCGATTCAAGTCCAACGGTCACTGCTACTAGAATCGCTTGTTGACTAAGTTGACAAAGCCCTGCGTACGCGTCAACTTAGTAGGCCCACAGGTCAGCCTCCGAACCGGTGCGCCCCAGATGTCAGTGGGAGTAATCATTTTTTTCGCGTAATAAGGAGGCAGTTGATTGCATACGGCCAGGCCAGCGGAGGGAGTAGGGTGGGCTGGTGAAGACTACGCGGCATCACAGCAGGCCACAAGAGGAGGGAGCAGGCAGTCCAGTCGGCACTGGTTTAGGCGGCTGGAGCAGGAAGATCAGAGATTGAAGAAACGCTTCAGCCATTGGATGGACATCCAACAGTCAGTGCTGCTAGAATCGTGTGTTGACTGACAAAGCCTTGCGTAAACAAGCCATCCTCGAAATCAGTGATGTGTACAACCCATTTGCTAGTATATTTATAATTTTTACTCATTTGCTAATTAATATGGAATTTATTACAGCTCATTTTCCATTTTTAGAATTGCTGCCCATTTTCTGGTCAGTGCCAGGGTTACAAAATT
The DNA here is from genome assembly GCF_003073215.2 of Triticum urartu. Classification (NCBI taxonomy): domain Eukaryota; kingdom Viridiplantae; phylum Streptophyta; class Magnoliopsida; order Poales; family Poaceae; genus Triticum; species Triticum urartu. Next base: position 307,637,053 of record NC_053022.1, read on the forward strand.
AAACTAAAATATTCTTAGAACTATGTGATGTGCGAAATTTTAAAAATTCACATATTTTTGCTGGGGAACAAAATATTTTTAATCCAAAAACTAGTAGCCATACTAAAACAAATTTAAAATAAATTAGAACTATGTCATGTTAAAATCCAATGAAATATAAAATATCACTGAAGAACAAAAACAAAAAAAGAAACTAATTGCCCATTTGCTATAATTTTTTTGGAATTTGCAACCCCTTTGATATTACTTTTAAGATATACTGACCATACTCTTTGGCCAGTCCGGAATGCATCTCTCCTCGTCTTGAAAGATTTGCAGCCCAGTAAATCGGAGAAAACAAATAGGCCTAGTTTGGGTATTCTTCAAAAAGAAATAGTGGGCTACCTATTTTCCCAAAGAAAAACTGTTGGGCTGGTCATGTCGTTAGATGGGCCACACAGACCGCACAACCCAGTTTATAGCTTGCTCCACCGAACAAATCCTCAAAAAAAAGTTGTGCAATTATGTCGTTAATTGACTATACGTTGACAATGATGTGGGTCCCAGATATTAGCAGGGCGGATTAGAGTAAAAAAATGAGGGGTGCATCTGAGTAGTAAAAGAGACACTTGCTTGTGTTTAGGAGTGGACCTGGTGGGTCCGTACTATAATACTCACAACTACAGTCCTCTCCCGATTCACTATGTTGATAGGGCCGGATGGTGGCGCCGCGGCGAGCGCACCAAGGTGGAGGATAAAGTGTTGTCGCCAATGTGTTGGACTGGGTTGGACATTCTTATTGAAAAATAAAAATGGACTGGAACTATTTACGATGTTGACTACGATTTGCATGGGTCCGCTGGTTGCAGGAAGAAAATGGTGGGATAAATTAGACTGGTCGCTATCTTTGCCTAAGAATAATATCGACTGAATGTAACGACACTATCAAAGGAAATAATATCCTCATGTTAAAATTTGACTTTTCAAATCATGAATTTAAAGAACTTGTGCACGAGCATTTCTCTTTATTTATTCATTTACTTATTTGTGTTTAGGGGACCATGAGCATGTACCTGAGCCAGATTCATGTGACAACCTCCCTTCCAGTTAATTATGGGCTCCTCTATTGGGCCTTCATTAGTGGGATGCATGTTATCGACAAGTGGAAAATTGTTCTGTACCAAAAATAGTATGCGCTACGTACGGTACGGGGCAATGAAGGATCGGATCATGCAATGACTTCAAAAACATTGTGTTTGTTGTTCTAACAACATTTTATTCAACCAACAGACGAAATATACTACTGATTGTACTTTAAAAACAGCAGCAACAACAACCAGGGCTGGGGGTGCAACAGAAGCAGTAAGCGGGCCAGAAGAGTAAAGACGCAACTCTCTCTTCCAAACCAAACATCAGCTATCATTGCAAAAGGGCTATCAGAAAAGAACAAGTGTATGTATAAAACTAAATAAAGATCCTACTACACCAAGTGTACGCATCTAACTAACTGGCTTAGCTAGACGTTACTATTTATTAAGCTGTGGAGATTGGCTGACAGCTTGAATCAGATGGGTGCATAATGGGGGAAACTCCAGCCAGCAGGTCAAAGTATGATAATTGCGACCCTCTCTCCTACTTTGGGCTGCAGAGCGTGGTGGCACATATCAGGGTATGGTGCATGCAGAGATGCATGATACGCTGTGTACGCACAGTTTTGCCTGATGAACGAAACCACACTGCCATCATGATCCTTGCCGTCGGTTATCTCCTAGTTAATCAAATAATTCAGTCCGAGAAGCAGAGAGCGTGTACCAAGACTACTTACTAGCCTCCAGTCAAAAAAATCCTGAAGGCCCAGAGAAGCTGGGATCCTGCTTAAAGACCTTGCAATGACTGTGATTATATTCCATGAAACAACACGTCCGGTACGTGCGAACGATCAACAATCGTTCGTCGTCATCTGATCGAGCCAGGAACCACCTGCAACTACCATTCCACTTTTCTTTCAAAGGTTCTGGGATTAGGAAGGGTAGGGACACCAGGCGGCCTACAACATCATATCAAGTTGGAGTCAAATAAAAATGGGCTCTTACTATAGTCAATCTTAAGAATAGCATGTTATGAGCATGAATATTTTTCAGTAAATGTTGACAGTAATATAAGCAAGCCATCATGATATCATAAGAAAGTAACATACTGCTGTAACAGCCATTTGTAGCGATGACTGGAGTAGGCCAGCAATACGTCCAGCCATAGAAGGATTCGGCAGCCTAAATGAAGCCCTTGTGTTCAATGGCATCAAAGAACCATGGAGGATGTATGATCCTGTGACGGACGTGCAGATTTATCCACTTACCGAAGTGACTGATAACCCACAATTATTAGGGATCGCAACAGTTTTCGAGGGTAGAGTATTCAACCCAAATTTATAGATTCGACACAAGGGGAGCCAAAGAATATTTGAAGGTATTAGCAACTGAGTTGTCAATTCAACCACACCTGGAGATTAATTATCTGCAGCAACGTGATCAGTAGCAAAGTAATATGATAGTGTTGATAATAGTGACAGTAGCAATAGTAACGGTAACAGTGATAGCAATAATTTTGTAGGCAGTGCAACGGTAACAATAACAGTAGTAACTTAGCAAGAACAATATAAGATAAATTCATAGGCATTGGATCGGCGATTTGTTGGATGATATTCATCATGTGACAGTCAGAACCTAGGGCGATACAACACTAGCTCCAGTTCATCAATATAATGTAGGCATGTATTTTTTAAATAGTCATACGTGCTTATGGAAAGAACTTGCATGCCATCTTTTGTCCTACCCTCCCGTGGCAGCGGGGTCCAATTGGAAACTAAGGGATATTACATCCTCCTTTTAATAGAGAACCAGAACAAAGCATTAACACATGGTGAATACATGAACTCCTCAAACTACGGTCTTCTCCGGGAGTGATCCCAACTATTGTCACTCCGGGGTTGCCGGATCATAACACGTCGTAGGTGACTATAACTTGCAAGATCGGATCTAGAACATGGATATAATGGTGATAACATAAATGGTTCAGATCTGAAATCATGGCACCCAAGCCCAAAGTGACAAGCATTAAGCACAGCAAAGTCATAGCAACATCAATCTTAGAACATAGTGGATACTAGGGATCAAGCCCTAACAAAACTAACTAGATTACATGATGAATCTCATCCAACTCCTCACCGACCAGCGAGCCTACGAAGCAATTACTCACTCCCGGTGGGGAGCATCATGGAATTGGCGATGGAGAAGGGTTGGCGATGACGAAGAATGAAGATCCCCCTCTCCGGAGCCCCAAACGGACTCTAGATCTGGCCTCCCGATGAAGAACAGGAGGTGACGACGGCTCCATCTCGTGGGTCGCGATAATTCTTTCTCCCTGATTTTTTTTCTCCAAATATGTAATTTTATAGTATCAGGGTTGAGGTATGTGGGGCCACCAGGTGGGGACAACCTACCTGGGCGCGCCAGGAGGGGGGCGCCCTGGTGGGTTGTGCCCACCAAGGTGCCCCCTCCGGTGGATCTTGGCTCCAGAAATTTATTTATTGATATTAAAATTCCTCGCGAAGTTTCGTTCCATTCCGAGAACTTTTATTTCTGCACAAAAACAACACCATGGTAGTTCTGCTGAATACAACATCAGTCTGGGGTTAGTTTCATTCAAATCATGCAAATTAGAGTCCAAAAGAAGAGGAAAAGCATTAGGAAAAGTAGATACGTTGGATATGTATCAACTCCTCCAAGCTTAAACCTTTGCTTGTCCTCAAGAAATTCAGTTGATAAACTGAAAGTGAAAAAGAAAAACTTTTACGAACTCTTTTGCTCTTGTTTGCATAAATAAGCTTAAACAGCACCCAGTTTTTCAGCCAACATTATAACTAACCATGCCGACAATAACTCTTGAAAATTATATTAACTCATATAAGTGACATAATCAGCTAGCGAGCAATAATAAGATATCTCAAATGGCAACACGTTGTCAAAACAACCATGATATAATATGACAATAGAGGTATCTTGCTAGCCCTTTCTGAGACCGCAAAACATAAATACAGAGTACCTCCAAAGTTCAAGCAGCGACTAAACATTGTAATTCATGGTAGAAAAGATCCAGTCATGATGCACCCAACATTAGCTACACACAATGCATAAGCATGATAGCAGTGCTCTCAGGTTCTGGCGCTTATTTTAGAAGGTGATGACACAACATAAAAGTAAATAGATAGTCCCTTCGCAGAGGGAAGCAGTGATTTGCAGAGGTGCCAGAGCTCAAGTTTTAAAACGAAGGTAAATGATATTTTGAGACATGCACCCTTCTTGTTTACTTCATGACCATCAGTTATCAATATCTTCCATGCTAAGCATGCTAGTGGCGGTTCCCAAGTGATAAAAGTAAAGGTTTTGACACCATTGGGAGTTTTTGTTTGATTATTTGTAAGCTTTTTCTGTTTGCAGTTTGGGACTGGGCATCTCTATTACTGCCCTTTTGTCGTGCGATGGCGAATGAATAAACACTCGACCTGAGAATAACCCGCTTAGCAGGAAGATACTGACCACCTCCTGTCGTTCCATGAACAATCCAGGCACACAAAAGGATATTTATTAGAAGTTTTTAGAGGTGGCACATGCAAATTTACTTAGGACGGCAGGTTAATACCGCATATAGGTAAATATGGTGGACTCATCTGGAATAACTTGGGTTCAAGGTTTTTGATGTACAAGCATAATTCCCACTTAGTACAGGCGAAGGCTAGCAATTAGATTGAAAAGCAGCCAGCTAGAGAGTAACAACGGTCATGAACATGCATTATGCGTAAGTAACATTGGACACTAGTATGAGTAGGATATGAACACCATGAACATAAATATCATGGATGCTATGTTGGTTTTTATTCAACTACATGCATGAACATGTGCCAAGTCAAGCCACTCGAACATTCAGAGGAGGATACCATATCATCATACTACATCACAATCATTTTAACGCAATGTTGATATCCAAGATAAATCATTATCAACTCCCAGCTACTTATGCATGCCATGAGAAACTATAATCTCTAATTGTCATTGCAAACATATTTAATCATAATGGGCTAAATCATGGATACTAAGTTAAACATATTTACAAAAGGGACATTTACATTTGTGCCCCTAACTGGAACCCACTACTCAGATTTGCCCCTAATTTTGAAGCATGCTCAAATTTGCCCCTCCGCCGTTAGTTGCACTTATAAAAATGCCCTTCTCTGCCGTTACCATCCAGTCAGAGGGCTTTGACTGTTTTCTAGGCGTTTGCTGGACATTTTTGCCCCTAGAAAAAATAAAACAAAAATTGAATAAGAGAAGAGAGAGGGCGCACTTACCTTTTGGCCCAGGATGGCCCAGCCAGCCCAGCCCATCCCGTTGGCAGGTCATCTCCTTCCTCTGCCAAGGCCAAGGGCTACCTGCGTGCTCACCCGAGCCACCATTCCCGTAGCCAACGCCGCTCACAAGCCGCACCACCATGTCCCCAAGCCCCGCCATCAAGCTAAGAATCACCACGCTGATGATAGCGACCCCGGGTGCCCCGCAACTCCACAACCGACGCCATCTCCGCCGCATCTGCCCGCTGGCCGTCATCTTCGATTCATCGTCGTCCGAGATCCCCCGACGCTCCCTTACAGTCATAGAGATCCATTCGTCGTCGTGAGTCTTCTATACACCTCACCGATGAGCTCCTCTTTTACTAGCCCCCTCCCCACGACGCCTCGCTCCGGCGGTCGCAGACGAGGTCCAGGCGCTCACTATCGGCCTTCGCCAGCCCCTTCTTCCACCCTGGAATGCTTGCGGTGATGCCCTCATTCCAATGCGCCTCTATCCCCTCTTCCCCGTGCCTACTAGCCCCTCTGCCATCAAGCTTTGACCGGCGCCACCGCTGGCCTCACCCATAGCCGACACTCCAGCCGTCCCTGCTCGCCCTACCACTTCCATATGACGCGAAGCGAGCCCAGGCACACGTAGGACGATATTACCTGCCGTTTTGGTCACCGGACAGAGCTCCATGCCCTCTGCTGTGGCTCGCCGACGGCTTAACGTCGGTGGCGAGATTAGGATAGTGGGCTTTCAATGACATGTGGGTCCCATTAATTATTTTAGCCCAAATCCTACCTGCTACAATATGCTTATTAGTGTGACTAATCCATGGGCCCTAACAGTTAACAAAACTGCTAAATCATTTAAAAAATAACAAGACACTTACATGTGGGGTCCACATGTAAGTGAGAGAGAGCTTTTTTACTTTTATTCTTCTGTGGGACCACATGTAAGTGAGTGAGAGGGTAGATATGTTTTTTCCACTAGGTCCCACTTGAAAGTGACACATGGAGAGAGGGGCAAAAATGTCCAGCAAACGCCTAGAAAACGGTCAAAGCTCTTTGACTGGACGGTAACGGCATGGAAGGGCATTTTTATAAGTGCAACTAACGGCGGGAGGGCAAATTTGAGCATACTTCAAAATTAGGGGCAAATCTGAGTAGTGGGTTCTAGTTAGGGGCACAAATGTAAATGGCCCTTTAAAAAAACAGAACAAGTTGAGTTCATACCAGTTTCTCTCTGCCACGGCCAGTTCATCGAATATCATCATTATTGCCTTTCACTTGCACGACCGAACGATGTGAAAATAATAATAGTGCAAGAGTGCCATGGACTAAGCAGGAATCTGCAAACATTTTATTCAACAGGAGAAGACAAGGTAAAATAGGCTCTTTATTAGATCAACAATTATTCAAATGAGAGCCACTCAACATTTTCATCGTGGTCTTCTCCTTGGTAAGACTCAAATAAAAACAAAAGAAATTTGAAGAAACAAAATGAAATATTTTTGGAGTTTTTTGGTTTTCTTGAACAAGCAAATAAAAGGGAAAAGCAAAAACGAGAAAAACTATTTACACGGGAAACTCCCAACAAGCAAAAGAAGAACAAGGAAATATTTTTGGATTTTCTTTTTAGTGCTACAGCTAAGCATACATAGAAAGTAAATTAACTAAACTATTTTTTTTTTGGTTTTCCTAAGGTTTTTCAAACACACAAGAAGAAAGCAAGAAAATAAAATTAAGCATGGATGATACAATGAAAAAGTGTGAACACCGACAACTAGAATGAGATGTGTGAAAATGAATGTAATGTCGGTGAGAAACACGTACTCCCCCAAGCTTAGGCTTTTGGCCTAGCTTGGTAACCGATCAGTAGCCTAGATAGTAGTCGAGGTGCTGAGGAGCGGGCGTCCATGCATCCCACTGCTGAGGCTCCTCCTCTGGTGCAGCCTGATCGTTCCGATGTTCATAGGCATAATCCTATATCCCCCTAGCAATAGGATCAAACAAAGCAGGAGCAGGCAATGGAATAATATCACGAGTCTTCACACTAAAAACCAGGTTATATGGAATAGGGATGTTAGGAGATTCGATTTCAGTAAAATGGTGGTGATCCATGGCTGCGTGATCTAGGTAAACCTTGGTCAGAGGGTATTCATGAAGGCGTATCTCAACATTAAAGTGATCTGCCAAACGAGTAGCGAAAATACCACCATGTATTTTACCCTTGGATTTATTAATGTGAAGGCGACATGAGACAATAGCTCCCAAGCTATAAGTCTTGTCGCCCTCTAGTGCATGACATAAAATAGCAAAGTCGGGTGCACTGAGCGCACCTACCTTTTCTCTAGCAAGCAAACACTTAGCAACAAATAAAGCAAAATAATGCAAGGCAGGAAAGTGTATGCTAGTGGCAGTGACGGCCGACACCCCTCTCTCATCTCGCACTGTCAAAGTACGATAAAAGGTCTCAAACTTTGCCGGCCTAGGATCAACTAAACTCCCGTCATAAGGGATCATGCATAAGTTACAAAATTCAGTAAGTGGTATCTGACGGGTTTCAACATATAAATTAAACTGCACCTCAGGAGATTATTCCTAGGAACGGAATTAAAACTTTGAACAAAGGTGTTTGTGAGGAGATGATACTGTTCACATTAAGCTGCGGTGAAGTCGGTGAGGCCGACATTAGCGGCATATTGTGTAAACTCTTGCAGGATTCCAGCCTCTTCCATGAACGGGGTATGCGGCCATTCACACGGCCATACTTCCACCAACCTTCGGGGGTGGAGATGACTGTCAGACGACTCCCCAATAACTCCCTTGGAGTTCTTCTTGGAACCAAACTTCCTAAAGACATTCATGTTTTTCCTATGAACAAAAATTCTGAAATCTTTAGTCCACCAAATTTTCTCAACAAAACTTCACAAAAATGATACCAACTACTCATAGGGATACATAGAGGCCATAGCAAGCATTCAAACTACTTAGAACTCTAAGAATTCAACATGCAAGCTCATCTACAGCAACACCAAGAGTATCTAATTATTCAAAATATAAACAACTAAAACAAAAACTAATTGGACAAATGGTGGAGTCACATACCAAGCAACAATCCCCGAAAACAGTTTCGGAAATAGAGCTTCAAGCAAAGAGATCGAAATCCACGGGTTTGAGAGCAAGAACACGAGAGAGAGAGAGAGAGCAATGGAGAATTTTTTTCTGGAGGTGAGTGATGATGTGGTGTAAAGAGATAAGTGAGGGGGCCCATGTGGGGACCACAACCCACCAGGGCGCGCCTGGGGGTCCTGGCGCGCCCAGGTGGGTTGTGCCCACCTGGTGCACCTCCCTCTGATAATATTTGCACCAAAATTTCTTAAATATTTAGAAAACAATTGTATTAAATTTTCAGAGCATTCTGACAACTTTTATTTTTAGGTCATTTTTTTATTGCACGAGAAATTCAAAAAACAGATAGAACATGGCATTTTATTTTATTTAACTAATAAAAACAAAAAAAAAGATAGGGACAGAAGGTAGTGCTCACTAAATTCATCAACTTAATACCTCTCAAAAATGATCCATTAATAAGGTTGATCAGGTCTTATTAACAACCACCTTCGATTAGCATGATACTGAAGGACTTTCGTAAATCACGAAGTTACCTCAACGAGGATATGAATGTCTCCAACAATAAGCATGTCATATTTCTTTTTGGCAGTAGGTAGAGGTATTTGAAAACTTCCAATAGTGATTGTCATAGACTTTTCAATAACATTAATACCATTCACTTGGAATTGTTTTTTTGAAAAGTGCACCGTATGCTCATTACCATTGATAAGAAATGTGCCCTTGGTTTTATTGCAATCAATAACAGCCCCTGCAGTATTCAAGAAGGGTCTGCCAAGGATAATCGACATGTTGTCATCCTCGGGCATCTCAAGTATAACAAAGTTAGTCAAAATAGTAACATTAGCAACAACAAAGGGCACATCCTCACAAATACCGATAGGTATGGCAGTTGATTTGTCAGCCATTTGCAAAGATATTCAGTAGGTGTGAGTTTATTCAAATCATGTCTTTTATATAAAGAGAAAGGCATAATACTAACACCAACTCCTAAATCACATAAAGAAGTTTTCACATAATTTATTTTGATGGAGCAAGGTATATTTGGTATCCCTGGATCTCCAAGTTTTTTAGGTACTCCATACTTAAAAGTATAATTAGCGAACATGGTGGAGATTTTAGCTTATGGTATTTTTCTCTTATTGGTGATGATGTCTTTCATATACTTTGCATAAGGAGGCATTTTCAAGATATCAGTCAAGCGAGTACGCAAAAAGACTGGCCTCAGCATTTTAGCAAAGCCTTCAAATTCTTCATCATCTTTGTTTTTAGTTAACTTAGGTAGAAAGGGCATAGGGTTTTTGAACCCACGGTTCTCTTTCTTTACCGTGTTTTCTAGCCACAAAGTCTCTTTTATCATATCTTTTATTCTTAGGTTGTGGGCTATCAAGATCAACGGGTGGTTCTATCTCAACATCATTGTCTGATTCATTACTATATGTTTGAGTATTTTCATGAACCTCAGCATTATCATTTTCATTATCAGAAGGTAAGTGTTCATTACCAGACCGAGTTTCAACATCAGAGATAGAAACTTCATTATCATTATCAAGAGGTTTTTCTACTTCAGGTTCACTAGAAGCATGTGAAGTCCTATCATTTTTCTTCTTCTTTTTCTTTTTAGAAGGACTAGGTGCATTAGTGTTAGATCCTTGAGAGTCTTGTTCAATTCTTTTTGGGTGTCCCTCAGGATAAAGTGGTTCCTGAGTCATTTTACCTCCTGTAGTTGCAACTCTAACAGCAAAGTCTTGTATATTATTATTCATTTCATTTAGCAACTCTCTTTTAGATTTAGCAACTTGTTCTAATTGGGTTTGTACCATAGAATCATGCTTTCTAACAGCTCTAACATCATTTGAGATTCTAAATAACAAGTCACTCAAGTGAGCAATCATATCAGAATTGTATTTCAGTTGTTTCATAACATTTGCATTGAAGTGATTTTGTTTTCTAATGTAGTTTTCAGACTCATAAAGGCATTGGCTAGGGTGCACATTATGAGGATTGTCATTATCATTGAATTTCGTAAGAGAATTTACCTCTACCACCTTAGGCAGTGGTGGTGTATTAAGAACATGTATTTCTTCAATAGGAGGTAAATTTTTAACATCCTCAGCTTTAATACTGTTTTCCTTCATGGATTTCTTTGCCTCTTGCATATTTCAGGATTGAGATATAATATACCCCTCTTCTTTGGATTGGGTTTAGGCGGTGGTTCAGGGAGAGTCCAATCATCATAATTTTGCAATATGTTATTCAATAATTCTTCAGCTTGCCCAACAGTTCATTCCCTGAACACACAACCAGCACAACTATCTAGGAAATCCCTAGAAGCATCGGTTAGTCCATTATAGAAGATATCAAGTGTTTCATTTTAAGAGGATGATTAGGCAAAGCATTAAGTAAATGGCAAAGCCTCCCCCAAGCTTGTGGCAGACTCTCTTCTTTAATTTGCACAAAATTAAATATTTCCTATAAAGCAGCTTGTTTCTTATGAGCAGAGAAATATTTTTCAAAGAAGTAATAAATCATATCCTGGGGACTACGCACACAACCAGGAGCAAGAGTATTGTACCAAGCTTTAGCATCACCCTTTAATGAGAACAAAAATAATTTGAGAATAAAGTAATAACGAGTCTTCTCATCACGAGTAAAAAGGGTGGCTATGTCACTCAACTTAGTAAGATGTGCCACAACAGTTTAGGTTTCATAGCCATGGATAGGATCATATTCAACCAAAGTAATTAACTCTGGGTCGACAAAGAATTCATAATCCTTACCATCAATAAAGATTGGTGAAGTAGCAAACTTAGGATCATATTTCATTCTAGCATTTAGAGATTTTTGTTTATACTTGCATAGTAATTTTTCTAGATCATCTCTATCCTTACAAGCAAGAATATCTCTAGTTATCTCCTCATTCATAACATAACCTTCCGGTACCTAAGGCAATTCATATCTAGGAAGGCTAGTTCTAGCAGATGTTTCAGGAGTTTCAGATTCAAGCTCATCATCAGATTCAACAACATCATTTGTCTTACTCTAGCAATTTGTTCATCAATAAAATCACCAAGTGGCACATCATCGTCATCAAGCAAGGTACTAGCATCATCATAATTATCATTCATAGCAGAAGCAGCATCATCAATAACTCGCGACATGTCAGGATTAATAGCATGTGGTGGTGTTGCATGTTTACTTATAACAGAAGGTGACTCTAAAGCAGTACTGTATGGCAGTTCCTTACCTCCCCTCATCTTAGAGGGATAAATCTTAGTCTTAGCAACCTTCAGATTCTTCATAGTGATAAATTGATAATAATCCCAAGTTACTCAACAAATATAGCTATGCTCCCCGGCAGCAGCGCCAAAAAAGGTCTTGATAACCCACAAGAATAGGGGATCACAACAGTTTTCGAGGGTAGAGTATTCAACCCAAATTTAAAGATTCGACACAAAAGGAGCAAAAGAATATTTGAAGGTATTAGCAGTTGAGTTGTCAATTCAACCACACCTGGAGATTAATTATCCGCAGCAACCTAATCAGTAGCAAAGTAATGCGATAGTTTTGATAGTAGTGATAGTAGCAATGGTAACGATAATAGTGATAGCAGTAATTTTGTAGCAAGTTCAATAGTAACGATAGTAGTAGTAACTTAACAAGAACAATATAAGATAAATTCATAGGCATTGGATCGGTGACTTGTTGGATGATATTCATCATATGACAGTCATAACCTAGGGCGATACGACACTAGCTCCAGTTCATCAATATAATGTAGGCATGTATTTCGTAAATAGTCATACATGCTTATGGAAAGAACTTGCATGGCATCTTTTGTCCTACCCTCTCGTGGTAGCGGGGTCTAACTGGAAACTAAGGCATATTAAGGCCTCCTTTTAATAGATAACCGGAAAAAAGCATTAAAACACGATGAATACATGAACTCCTCATACTACAATCATCACCGGGAGTGGTCCCGACTATTGTCACTCCGGGGTTGCTGGATCATAACACGTAGTAGGTGACAATAACTTGCAAGATTGGATCTAGGACATGGATATAATGGTGATAAAATAAATGGTTCAGATCTAAAATCATGGCACCCAGCTCAAAGTGACAAGCATTAAGCATAGCAAAGTCATAGCAACATCAATCTTAGAACATAGTGGATACTAGGGATCAAGCCCAAACAAAACTAACTAGATTACATGATGGATATCATCCAACTCCTCACCGACCAGCATGCCTATGAAGGAATTACTCACTCTCGCTGGGGAGCATCATGGAATTGGCGATGGAGAAGGGTTGGTGATGACGAAGAACGAAGATCCCCCTCTCCGGAGCCCCAAACGGACTCCGGATATGGCCTCCCGATGAAGAACAGGAGGTGATGGCGGCTCTGTCTCGTGGATCGCGATAATTCTTTATCCCTGATTTTTTCTCCAAATATGTGATTTTACAGTATCAGGGTTGAGATCTGCGGGGCCACCTGGTGGGGACAACCCACCTGGGTGTGCCAGGAGGGGGGGGCGCCCTAGTGGGTTGTTCCCACCCAGGTGCCCCCCTCCGATGGATCTTGGCTCCAGAAATTCTCTTTATTGATATAAAAATTCTTCGCAAAGTTTCAGTTCCATTCCAAGAAGTTTTATTTCTACACAAAAACAACACCATTGTAGTTCTGCTTAAAATAGCGTCTGTCCGGGGTTAGTGTCATTCAAATCATGCAAATTAGAGTCCAAAACAAGATGAAAAGCATTAGGAAAGTAGATACGTTGGAGACGTATCAGTGACCTTTCAAATAGGCGAGATCGCATTTGAAGAACGCAATTATCCTGAAGTCTTTATAAATTCGCAGATCTTGTGGGCACTTGGCAGATTACAACCTTGAGCAAATCAAACTTGGTATCATGTTGGCTACTGTAAGATTCTAAGTATTCTGGGCCGCGGTGCCAAAGCAGTGCAGCGTTAATCGAAGGAAGGGGGACCAATCACCGGGTGTAGACCTCCATGAGCATCCAGCTGCCGTGATCGTCGACGAGCACCATCCAAGACATGTTCATGCGGACCCAGTACATACCGTTAATGTAGTTGAGGGTGACAGGGATTAGATCACAGTCAAGGGGGTTGATGCTCTCCACCCTACAATCATTATGTTGCGTGACACTCCGTTTCTGAAGATCAGGCGGCATCAACAAGTAAGGAGCTAGCTTAGAAAGCTCCGTCCTGTCAGCTTTGACTAAACAGTACAACCCCGATGAGCACGCAGCGAGCGACATGGTACTGAGATTGTCCACATCTGAAACAATGAGCTTGATTACCTTTGTGGGGAGCGAATTCCCGCCACTCTTTCGGCAGACACTGCTCGGTTCTGCCATTTTTAGTGCTTGGGTTTTGGAAGAGGGGGAGGTGCCTTAGTGGGGATGGAAGATTGGACGATTATGTGCGGACAAAGATGGAGAAGAAAATATGTGCTACGGGAAGTGCACATGTGATGATGACTACAACATGCCGCTTGACTTACGAGACACATACTAGCAGTGTAGGGTCATATCGATGCCAGACAACTTGCTTGAGTGATTATAGTACTAGTACTCCCTACAGTACCTACTACTATGCCCTAGTTTGCATATAGAGTAGTGGAGTAGGACTCTGCTCTACTACTAGCACTAGAGGAGTAGTATATTCTAATCTAAAATAGTTACAAACTTCAATACCTGAGCGTGGAACGACTACGAACCGCCATCGGTGCTAACTCCAGTCCCCAGCAAACGTTCGCTGGGAGACCTAGCAGTTGCAAATGCCCGTGACGCAGTTACAGTACGTGTGTAAGGGTGGCGGTTTTGTCAAATACTATGGATTAAAAATAGGCCACCGTCGGATGGAAATCTGATGGTTACATGGGATTCGCCAGGATTGAGCTCGTGGTGAACAATCGTCAGATATCATTACTAAAAAGGGTTAAAACATCGGGGGCTATAACTTGCACCGGCTGACCACTAACAATGATACTAACATAGTTGTAAAATGGTCAAAGATTGTGTCTACGTGGTGTTTGGAATTATATGCAGAAAACTAGCAAGATGCCCGTGCATTGCACGGAACATCAAGATGCATTTTTTACAAAACACCTGTTGTGATTGACCCATGCAGGAGTAATCCCATGTGTAAAACTAATGATATATCGAGAATTTTATTGGAAAAATGGTATCTTGGGAATTTCATCGAAAAATTATATCTCAAGAAAGATGGGAGATAAGGTGTGGAGGAGTGGGGCGTGGTGGTGGCTGGTGGTCGGACTGGGCGGAGGCATGGGGATGGACGGCGTCGGCAGCGGCAACCATGCCAAATTGTTCCAGAGACTTCCTTTTTTAATTGCTCGACAATGAGGTTGTGGGAGATAAGGATGAACGAGGCAAGGCCTTATCTGCAAATGTGGAGAGAGGTGCAGGTATATTTTGCAAAATTGTCATAGTTTGCTTTCTATCCGTCAGATATTGATCAGAAGGATTATATTACAAGATGGCAGGCACACCATCATCACCAACTCGGTTTTTTATAAGAGTAGAGATAGAGATAAGAGTAGAGATAGAGACTAGGGAGGAGCACCATGTACTGTTTCGTGTGCTACTCCTGCGCTCCATTCGGCGGCCGCAACGTCCCCTACAGCCACTCCTTCATGCGCTCCATTCGGCGGGCGCTATTGGAATTTCGGGAGCGCACTCGCGTGATTGCTGGCAGCGATGACTTCACCGATGATGGCTTCTTCCTCGACCTCGGCAAACTCTTCCTCAACGACATGGGTGACAACCTCAACGCCAATGGTGTTGCTTCTGTTGCACTGTATGTGTTCCTCTCCTTCCTGTTTGAAATCATGGTAGAATTCATGTTTCTAGTCTGTGTCCTAGATTCAATCTGTTCATCTACTATGCTAATCCACATGATTATTTTAATCTATTATAGCCGTCATGATTTATTTTGTGCTTATTCCGATTAAATCTCGTAGTAACTTGCTCATATATTCACCTGGCGCAACATCCCCTACAGCCACTCCCGTTTCATGGACGGCCTAGTCGATGCCTCCAAGTTGCCCTATGTCTACAAGAGTTTCGGCTCGAGAGGTACATCGACCAGCACTCGCTGGTGGAGCATAGTTCCAAATGCGCGCACGCGCCCTGCTACTACTATGAGTGCACGTCGCCATTTGAGGGCTCGACGTTGAGCATTGTGCATCACCTCACGGTACCATCTGTCCAACACTACTGGTCCGCAGCAGTGAACATCAAGTACGAGATGTGCTAGCCATTCGCCATGCCGGAGTCGCTAGAGGATCACCGCCTCCTGCTAGTCGTGGAGGAGGACAACAACGTCTTGCTCTTGGTCATGGGCACCGGCAAGGCCCGTGCAGGCCACCGCCCCACCTCTGTAGTGTGCGTCAAGGGCAACGCCACTGATGCTGACACAAGGCTGGTGTACGGGTGCATGCTCACTATTACTGCCCCTCAGAGGTATGTGGGCACCCACTCCGGCTCCATGACGCTGACTGGGACTGTGTCGAGCTGCTCCCTTCCCGGCGAAGTGGACACGGAAGACCCATGGTTTGATTTTCACCCCAATATGGTGCACGTGGACTCCAAGGAGGTTCACCTGGACATATGCATTACCAAGTTAAATGTTGATCATTATTCTTCGCTCAGTGTAATCCGCTGTCTAAACATGTGGAGACTTCTTATTTATATAGTATAGAACCGTCCATGCATGATCTTGCTCTATTAAAGTATTGCGCTTGAATAAAAGTGTATCCATTTATGGTTTAGTCTAGAATCTTCCATGTATTTTTTTGCTCCATTAGAGTTCTCGCTTGCCATTTATGAGATTAACTCAGAATTTTTACTACAGTACTGGTGAAAGACTTATGATGAACCATTTCTTACATCTCCGCTGCCCCATTCCAAGTCATCCTAATTTAATCCCTCCGTCTAGGTGTATAAGAGCATGGTTAATAGTTAATACTATAGCCAACTATTGTCTATAAGAAAGTGCCATGTCATCTGTAGCCAACATGTATAACAATCGATACTCAAATACTAATTCTTAAAATCATTTCTTGCAAAGCATAATAAGTGTTATTTCTTCACAAGTTTTGGATGCAGATTGAACAGTTGAACACTTTTGTTTGCAAAAGATACTTTTTTATATATTTCACTCGGATGTTTGTGAGCTCCAGGGAAGAAATTATATCCGAAGAAACCTATCGATACTCGTTACATATGAGATGACCCCCACATCCTTTGTCAAAATAAACAACTCCCCAATCAATGCATTTCACTGTTCCGTGAAATGCACGGGCACCTTACTATATATTAGTACGACCATAAATTTAACTAACATTATATATAGTACGATAAATGCTCATGCATGTCACCAAAAATTGTATCATTGAAAACTATATTCAAATAGGAATCCAACGATATAGTTTTTGTTGACATGCACTAACATTTTGTCACTTAAATCTTCAGTCAAATTCAATGGGGGACTAATAAACCACGACCGATATAGTACTAGTGTAGAGGGCGGCGCTGCATGGGAGTCTCACCCCGCTCATGGCGCAGCAGTAAAGCCGTCATATCAAAAAACCCCACCACTCCCAGTAATAAGTGTTCTGGTAAAATAAACGGACAAGCAACCATCACATCCCTCCGTCTTTTTTGCATTTCATCTCTCTACATTTACTTTCTCCAGTTCATCTCGCACACTCGATCCCTAGCTACTACTCCTATTATCCCTATCTACTACTCCTACTATCCCTAGCTACTACTCCTAGTATCCCTAGCTACTACTCCTAGGGCCAGTTCTTTTGGCGGCTTAAAAAATAAGCCGTCTCAGCTTTTCCCATAAGACTAGTCACAGTGGAGAGTAACATAAGGCGCCTCACTCATTTATTTGGGCTTCTAAACTACTAGTGCCTCCGTCCTGGTTTATTCATCACCATTGTAATTTGTGCTAAATTTTCACCAAAGATTTAACTGATAAAATGTTGGTGCATGTGACATGCATAAACATTTCATTAGTTAAATTTATGGTCAAAATTTGACACAGATTACAATGGGGACCAATAAACCAGGGCGGAGGTACTCCCTCCTTTCCGGTTTATAGGGCTTATCTCGAAATTTTAGTTTTTCCATTTTATAAGGCTCAATTTGGTTGTTCCCCATCGCAAGTTCAGATTCCAAGGTGCATTAAATCATTGCATGCAAGTATTAAGAGAAAATTGACCAATGCATGTACTTTATGCATGCAAGCATAGCAATTAGTGCATTGGTAAACATAATTTTTTGAGGAAAACAAGAGCATTAATTGGGTGCTTTTTCAAACTACAAAAAGTATTCCACCACTCACCATCTACCTTGGTTGGTGAGATTTTTGAATTGAGCCCTATAAACCGTAAAGGATGGAGTAGTAGTTATGGGATTACTAAGGCTGGTCATAGTGGGGAGTAACTTATACTAGTGTCATACATATGACACTAGTCTAAGTTACTATCTCCATAGTGCAAAGTAACATACTAGTAGTGTCATAGATGGCTTCATTTATTAGCTCATAGACTCATTTTGTCTCGGTAAGCGCTATGTTACAGTAACATATTATGTTACCACAAGCACCTCTTTCCTCATTAAATACTTGCCACATAAGCAAAATTATCTTGGGATGTGTTAAGTTACTACCTGAGTTACCCCCACTATGACTAGCCTAATCTAGAAGCCTAAAAGAACTGGCCCCTGGTACTCCTAGTAGTAGTACTCAAGTTGGAATTCCAATTGCATGGCACAACTTGTTAGGCAAAAAATTCGATACAGGGTGTAGGAAGCGGTTTGGGAATTTTCATGCCTTCCCGACCAGTGAGATACTCCATACAAAGTACGATAGAGAAGGAAGCTAAAAATAAACAATCAAATGAGCATTTTTGCATTTGTTTTGCATTGAATCATTTCACAAGCTTGACTAGTGTTGTTTTTCTACTTTCACAAAAACCGCATCATAATGTTAAAATGTGCATTTGCACGTACATAAGTAATAGTAGTAACACAGTCTGCAAGCATATATATAGAGAGAGACGTGTAGTGTGATAGTATATAGTAAAGTTTGTGCTATATGCACATACTTACAAAATGCGTAGGGATACACAAGGTTCCAAACTTTTCATTTGACATACTTAATTAAGGATGCTAATAATTCCCGAACATTCGGGATTTATCATTTGCGTCCCAAAACTAATGAGATCGCCTTACGAAACTAAATTATTCCTAATAAAAGCCACGACGCTCGCAGGAGCGCTTGCGGTGCGCCATGAGTGCCTTGGTGCGCGGCCGTTTCCCAGTGCGCTGACACAACTCCTCTTTCTCAGCCTCGCAACTCGCGAGGTGCTGATTGGTGGCATGCCTGCGGGCGAGCACAATCTCACCGGTATGGTGATCCGGCGCCAACAGGTACTCCTCCTCGCTGGAAGCGTGCACCCGATCCACGTACCACCAAGCATATAGATGAGGTGCTTGGGCCCGACTGCACTCAGGGCTTTGGCATGGGCGTCCTCCGCTACCATGACGGCCCTCGCACGAGCCTTCTGCCAAAGTGCCAATTGCCTGACTCTGTCGAACGCGACATAGGCCTGCCAGGCAGCATGCCTCGCGGCGCTTCTCTTCCTTGGCCTTCTTCTCCACCTCTATTTTGGCACACTCTGCCAGAGGTAAAGCCTCCCACAAGGCGACATCCATTTCTTTACAAAGCTCCTCAAGGATGGGGGTCTCGGCGGGTGGCGCGGCGTTCTCCTCATAGTGGGGAGCCGACGCGTCCTCTAGCGCACGTGCTGGCGAGACTGGGAATGCCGACGCATCCACCTCGACGTGTCGCGGTGAGGAGCGGAATGACGACTGATACATCTCCAACATATCTACTTTTGCTAATGCTTTTCCTCTTGTTTTGGACTCCAATTTGCATGATTTGAATGAAACTAACCCCGGACTGACACTTTTTTCAGCTGAACTATCATGGTGTTGTTTTTGTGCAGAAATAAAAGTTCTCAGAATGGAATGAAACTTTGCAAGGATATTTATTTCAATAAAGAGAATTTCTAGATCCAAGATCCACCAGAGGGGGGCACCTGGGTGGGCACAATCCACCAGGGCGCCCCCCTCTTGGCGCGCCCAGGTGGGTTGTCCCCACCTGGTGGCCCTGCGGACCTCAACCCTGATGCTATAAAATCACATATTTGGAGAAAAATTAGGGAGAAATAATTATTGCGATCCACGAGATGGAGAAGCCGTCACCTCCTGTTCTTCATCGGGCGGCCATATTTGGAGTCCGCTTGGGGCTCCGGAGAGGGGGATCTTTGTTATTCGTCATCACCAATCCTACTCCATCGCCAATTCCATGATGCTCCCCACCGAGAGTAAGTTATTTGTTAATAGGCTCGCTAGTCGGTGAGGAGTTGGATGAGATTCATCATGTAATCTAGTTAGTTTTGTTAGGGCTTGATCCCTAGTATCCACTATGTTCTAAGATTGCTGTTGCTATGACTTTGCTATGCTTAATGCTTGTAACTTTGGGCCCGGGTGCCATGATTTCAGATCTGAACCGTTTATGTTATCACCATTATATCCATGTTCTAGATCCGATCTTGCAAGTTATAGTCACCTACTACGTCTTATGATCCAGCAACCCTGGAGTGACAATAGTCGGGACCACTCCCGGTGATGACCGTAGTTTGAGGAGTTCATGTATTCACCGTGTGTTAATGCTTTGTTCCGGTTCTCTATTAAAAGGATGCCTTAATATCCCTTAGTTTCCAATTGGACCCCGCTGCCACGGGAGGGTAGGATAAAAGATGTCATGCAAGTTCTTTCCATAAGCATATATGACTATTTACGAAATACATGCCTGGATTATGTTGATGAACTTGAGCTAGTGCCGTATCGCCCTAGGTTATGATTGTCACATGATGAACATCATCCAACAAGTCACCGATCCAATGCCTACAAATTTATCTTATATTGTTCTCACTAAGTTACTACTGCTATCGTCACTGTTGCATTGGCTACAAAATTATTGCTATCATTGTCACCGTTACCATTGCTATTGTCACTACTATCAAAACTACCATATTACTTTGCTACTGATCATGTTGCTGCAAATAATTAATCTCCAGGTGTGGTTGAATTGACAACTCAGCTGCTAATACCTTCAAATATACTTTGGCTCCCCTTGTGTCGAATCTATAAATTTGGGTTGAATACTCTACCCTCGAAAACTGTTACGATCCCCTATACTTGTGGGTTATCAAGACCTTTTTCTGGCGCCATTGCCGGGGATCATAACTATATTTGTTGAGTCACTTGGGATTATTATCAATTTATCACTATGAAGAATCTGAAAGATGCTAAGACTAAGGTTTATCACTCTAAGACGAGGGGAGGTAAGGAACTGCCATCTAGTTCTACTTTAGATTCACATTTTGTTATAAATAAACTTGCAACACCACCACATGTTATTAATCCTGATATGTCGCAAGTTATTGATGATGCTGCTTCTGCTATGAATGATAATTATGACAATGCTAGTACCTTTCTTGATGATGATGTGCCACTTGGTGATTTTCTTGATGAACAAATTGCTAGAGTAAGACAACATGATGTTGTTCAATCTGATGATGAGCTTGAATCTGAAACTATGAAACACCTGCTAGAACTAGCCTTCCTAGATATGAATTGCCTAAGGTACCGGAAGGTTATGTTATGAATGAGGATACAATTAGAGATATTCTTGCTTGTAAGGATAGATATGATCTAGAGAAATTATTGTGCAAGTATAAAGAAAAATCTCTGAATGCTAGAATGAAATATGATCCTAAGTTTGCTACTTCACCAATCTTTATTGATGATAAGGATTATGAATTCTCTCTCGACCCAGAGTTAATTACTTTTGTTGAATTTGATCCTTTCCATGGTTATGAAACTGAAACTGTTGTGGCACATCTTACTAAGTTGAATGACATAGCCACCCTTTTTTCTCATGATGAGAAGACTCGTTATTACTTTATTCTCAAATTATTTCCGCTCTCATTAAAGGGTGATGCAGAAGCTTGGTAAAATACTCTTGCTCCTGGTTGTGTGCGTAGTCCCTAGGATATGATTTATTACTTCTCTTAAAAATATTTCCTTGCTGATAAGAAACAAGCTGATTTAGAGGAAATATTTAACTTTGCAAATTAAAGAAGCGAGTCTCCCACAAGCTTGGGGGAGGCTTTGCGAGTTACTCAATTCTTTGCCTGATCATCCTCTTAAGAAAAATGAAATACTTGATATCTTCTATAATGGACTAACTGATGCTTCTAGGGATTTCCTAGATAGTTGTGCTGGTTGTGTTTTCATGGAACGAACTGTTGGGCAAGCTGAAGAATTATTAAATAACATATTGCAAAATTATGATGATTGGACTCTCCCTGAACCACCGCCTAAACCCAATCTGAAGAAGAGCGGTATATTATATCTCAGCCTTGAAGATATGCAAGAGGCAAAGAAATCCATGAAGGAAAAAGGTATTAAAGCTGAGGATGTTAAAAATTTACCTCCTATTGAAGAAATACATGGGATTAATACACCACCACTGCCTAAAGTGGTAGAGGTAAATTCTCTTATGAAATTCAATGATAATGACAATCCTCACAATATGCACCCTAGCCAATGCCTTTATGAGTTTGAAAACTACATTAGAAAACAAAATCACTTCAATGCAAATGTTATGAAACAATTGAAATACAATTCTGATATGATTGCTCGCTTGAGTGACTTGTTATTTAGAATCTCAAATGATGTTAGAGGTGTTGGAAAACATGCTTCTATGGTACAAACCCAGTTAGAACAAGTTGCTGAATCTCAAAGAGAGTTGCTAGATGAAATGAATAATAATATACAAGACTTTGCTATTAGAGTTGCAACTAGAGGAGTTAAATTGACTCAGGAACCACTTTATCCCGAGGGACACCCAAAAGGAATTGAACAAGACTCTCAAAGAGCTAACACTAATGCACCTAGTCCTTCAAAAAAGAAAAAGAAGAAGAAAAATGATAGGACTTCACATGCTTCTAGTGAACCTGAAGTAGAAAAACCTCCTGATAATGATAATGAAGTTTCTATCTCTGATGCTGAAACTCCGTGTGGTAATGAACACTTAGCTTATGAAAATGATAATGATGAGGTTCATGAAAATACTCAAACAAATAGTAATGAACCAGTCAATGATGTTGAGATAGAACCACCAGTTGATCTTGATAACCCACAACCTAAGAATAAAAGATATGATAAAAGAGACTTTGTGGCTGGAAAACACGGTAAAGAAAGAGAACCGTGGGTTCAAAAACCTATGCCCTTTCCACCTAAGTCAACTAAAAATAAAGATGATAAAGAATTTGAACGCTTTGCTGAAATGCTGTGGCCAGTCTTTTTGCGTACTCGCTTGACTGATATATTGAAAATGCCTCCTTATGCAAAGTATATGAAAGACATCATCAACAATAAGACAAAAATACTGGAAGCTAAAATCTCCACCATGCTTGCCAATTATACTTTGAAGGATGGAGTACCTAAAAATGTGGAGATTCGGGGATACCAACTATATCTTGCTCCATCAAAAGAAACTATGCGAAAACTACTTTATGTGATTTAGGAGTTGGTGTTAGTGTTATGCCTTTCTATTTATATAAAAGACTTCATTCGAATAAGCTCACACCTGCTGAAATATCATTACAAATGGCTGACAAGTCAACTGCCATACCTATCGGTATTTATGAGGATGTGCATGTTGTGGTTGCAAATGTTACTATTTTGACTGAGTTTGTTATACTTTGGATGCCCGAGGACGACAATATGTCGATTATCCTTGGTAGACCCTTCTTCAATAATGTTATTGATTGCAATAAAAGCAAGGACACATTTTATATCAATGGTAATAAGCATACGGTGCACTTTCCTAAGAAACAATTCCAAGTGGTATTAATATTATTGAAAAGTCTCCGACAATCACTATTGGAAGATTCCAAATACTACCTTCATATCCTACTGTGAAAAAGAAGTATGAAATGCTTATTTTTAGGGACATTCATATCCCCGTTGAGGTAACTTAGTGATTTACGAAAGTTCTTCGGTTTCATGCTAATCGAAAGTGGTTGTTAATAAGACCTGATCAACCTTATTAATGGATCATTTTTGAGAGGTATGAAGTTCATGAATTTAGTAAGCACTACCTTCTGCCCCTACCTTTTGTTTTCTGTTTTTATTAGTTAAATAAAATAAAATACCATGTTTTATCTGTTTTCTGAATTTTCCGTGCAATAAAAAATGACCCAAAAATAAAAGTTCTCAGAATGCCTTGAAAATTTAATATGATTTTTCTGAATATTTAAGAATTTTTGGTGCAAATAACATCAGAGGGTGGTGCTCCAGGTGGGGCACAACCCACCTAGGTGCACCATGACCCCTAGGCTTGCCCTGGTGGGTTGTGGTCCCCACATGGGCCCCCTCACTTATCTCTTTACACCACATTATCACTCACCTCTAGAAAAAATTCTCCATTGCTCTCTCTCTCTCTCTCTCTCTCTCTCTCGTGTTCTTGCTCTCAAACCCGCGGATTTTGATCTCTTTGCTCGAAGCTCTATTTTCGAAACTGTTTCGGGGAATTGTTGCTTGGTATATGACTCCACCGTTTGTCCAATTAGTTTTTGTTTTAGTTGTTTATATTTTTAATAATTAGCTACTATTGATGCTGTTGTAGATGAGCTTGCATGTTGAATTCTTAGAGTCCTAAGTAGTTTGAATGCTTGATATGGCCTCTATGTATCCCTATGAGTAGTTGGTATCATTTTTGTGAAGTTTTGTTGAGAAAATTTTGTGGACTAAAAATTTCAGAATTATTTTTCATAGGAAAAACATGAATATCTTTAGGAAGTTAGGTTCCAAGAAGAACTCCAAGGGAGTTATTAGGGAGTCGTCTGACAGTGATCTCCACCCCCAGAGGTTGGCGGAAGTATGGCCGTGCGAATGGCCGCATACCCTGTTCATGGAAGAGGCTGGAATCCTACAAGAGTTTACACAATATGGTGCTAATGCCGGCCTCGCCGACTTCATCGCAGCTGAATGTGAACAGTGTCATCTCCTCACTAACACTTTTGTTCAAAGTTTTAATTTCTTTCCTAGGAATAATCCTCCTGAGGTGCAGTTTAATTTATATGCTGAAACCCGTCAGATACCACTTACTGAATTTTGTAACTTATGGATGATCCCTTCTGACGGGAGTTTAGTTGAGCCTAGGCTGGAAGAGTTTGAGTCCTTTTATCGTACTTTGACAGTGGGAGATGAGAGAGGGGTGTTGGCCATCACTGCCACAAGCATACACTTTCCTACCTTGCATTATTTTTCTTTATTTGTTGCAAAGTGTTTGCTTGCTAGAGGAAAGGTAGGTGCGCTCAGTGCACCAGACTTTGTTGTTTTACGTCGTGCACTAGAGGATGACAACACTTATAGCTTGGGAGCTATTGTGGCACGTCACCTTCATGTTAACAAGTCCAAAGGTAAAATACATGGTGGGATTTTCGCTACTCGTTTGGCTGCTCACTTTAATGTTGAGATACGCCTTCGTGATTACCCTCTGACCAAGGTTTACCTAGATCGCACAGCCATGGATCACCACCATTTTACTGATATAAAATCTCCTCACATCTGTAATGCCCACGATGCGGCTATATCTCCCACGTGTCGAGGCATGACTTAGAGGCATAACCGCATGGTGGTTTTGTCGCAAGAGGGGTAATCTTCACACAATCCCATGTACTGAATAAGAAAGGGATAAAGAGTTGGCTTACAATCGCCACTTCACACAAATAACAAGTTAAACATATATCATCCGTAGTACAATCAAGGTCCGACTACGGAACCAAAATAAAAGAAGACAACCCCAAAAGCTAGACCCACGATCATCCCAACTAGGCACCACTATTGATCAACCGGAAAAGACACATAACAACGATCAAGATCTTTATCGAGCTCCCACTTGAGCTCGGTTGCGTCACCTGCACTGGTATCATCGGCACCTGCAGCTGTTTGGAAGTATCCGTGAGTCACGAGGACTCAGCAATCTCACACCCGCGAGATCAAGACTATTTAAGCTTATGGGTAAGATAAGGTAATGAGGTGGAGCTGCAGCAAGCGCTAAGCAAATATGGTGACTAACATACGCAAATAAGAGCGAGAAGAGAAGCAGCGCAACGGTCGAGAAGCTAGAAGTGACCAAGAAGTGATCCTGAAACTACTTACGTTCATACATAACCCAAACTGTGTTCACTTGCCGGAATCCGCCGAAAAGAGACCATCACGGCTACACACGCAGTTGATGCATTTTAATTAAGTCAAGTGTCAAGTTCTCTACAACCGGATATTAACAAATTCCCATCTGCCACATAACCATGGGCACGGCTCTCGAAAGTTTATACCCTGCAGGGGTGTCCCAACTTAGCCCATCACAAGCTCACACGATCAACGAAGGATATTCCTTCTCCCGGAACAACCCGATTAGACTCAGAATCCCGGTTACAAGACATTTCGACAGTGGTAAAACAAGACCAGCAAGACCGCCCAAATGTGCTGACAAATCCCAATAGGAGCTGCACATATCTCGTTCTCAAGGCACATCGGATGAGACATCCTATGAGTAAAACCAGCCCTCAAGTTTCCTCGAGGTGGCCCCGCAGTCTACTCGGTTCGGACCAACAGTTAGAGAAGCACTGGCCCGGGGTGGGGGTTAAAATAAAGATAACCCTCGGGTTAATTACTCCCAAGGGAAAAGTTATAGGTTGTTAGGAAAATGTAAAACCAAGGTTGGGCCTTGCTGGAGGAGTTTTATTCAGAGCGAACTGTCAAGGGTGTCGGCGTTCTGGGAACGGGGGTCCCCAGACTTGCCTGCCTGCGGCGTGGCTCAAGCGGGGGCCCAGCGCGGCCCATCTTCATCAGCTCAAGCTCAAAGACCCTCGCGAGGGCCAAGTCTCGCGGGGCGGACGACAGGAAGCTTCCTCAGAGGCAGCCTCGTCAGGCAGGCTCGCGAGGAGGCGGAGAGATCAAGGTAGGGGTACCTCGCGAGGAACCCATGACGCAAGCCATGACGATCGAGACCAGGCGGGCGCCGGCCTGCGCAGTGTCCTTGTTTCCCCTTTGGTGCAAAGGGGGCAAGCACATGCCAAGGCATCAGGCAAAGGTTACCATTCCGGTGCAACAAGACCAAGACCTGCCGGACGGCAGGACAGAGGTCACCGTGGAGCCCAAGACGGCGTCATCGCCAGTGCTTTTGGCAGCCGAAGACCACCTTTGGTCAGGATAACTTGTACTAGATGTTCCCCTTCGAAATGGACAATTGTTGGCGCCCTTCCCGCTCATTATTTGGGGAGAGGCCCAGGGCCTCTATAAATAGAGCTAGCCACCACAGAGTAGAGAAGGATCCGGAGAGATCATCTAGACATCTAGACACCCCAAGAACATCGAGAGATCTGGTAGAACCCTAGCAGAGAGAGAAAGAGGCGATGAACTCACCCTAGCAGTTCATCGCACCAACTCAAGAACACCTCTCGCGAGGCTGTTCATCCCTTGTACTATCCATCATCAACCCCAGAGGCAATCCACCACACCACACACTGGAGTAGGGCATTACACCACAACGGTGGCCCGAACCAGTATAAACCTCGTGTCTCTTGTGTTGTTCATCATTTTCATCTTAGTTCGCCAGAGAGGATCAGACGTAGATCGGTAGGGGAGAGATCTCCGTGTGCACCCCAGTGTTCGAACCTCAAGGGTCTGCCGGAACCCGAAACCCGACATTTGGCGCGCCAGGTAGGGGTGCACCGGAATCTTCCTTCCGCTGTTCGCGTGTGATCTTCCGTCGTGTCCATGGCTGACGCTCGTCGGGCTCGCGCCGAGCGCCGGGCTGCTCACGCCGCTCGCGTCGCCCAGACGGCGCCCGTCGGCGGCCCCCCTCGTCGTTCCCCGTCGCCCACCGCCAACGCCGCCACCGGCTCGGCGGGGAACGAGCAGCAGGCCTCGTCCCAGCACCCCTCGGTGCGGCAGGCTGGCCGCACCGCCACCACGTCGCTGACTCCAGCTGGCTCGTCGTCCCACGCCCGTCGCGCACCCATGGATGTGCACTCCTCACTGCTCTTGGCGCGGGAGATCCTGCACTATCGCCCCGTCGACGACCTCTACAAGGACTGGCTCGCCCGCATCACCGAGCTCGTCCGTGCCGCAGGGGCTCCCCCTTGATGTCCCTCTTGCTGCCTCGCCCTCCGTCCCGTGCAGGGGGCGAGGATTAGGAGGCGCCTCCACCGCCTCCTTCCCAAGAAGGTGCCTTGGCTCCAAGGCGCGCAGCCCCAGGGTGAGACCCTCTACGTCCGGCGCCTGCGCAGCAAGAAGCGAGCTGCCAGGAGATCCCACGCCGGCGCGCCAAGATCGCGCCCCAATGCCTCCACGACAAAACCCCGCGCTGCTCCTAGTGGTGGCGCGTGGTGACCCGCAATAACGAGTCCAGCACCAGCAAGGGGCGCCAATGGCCACGGTGGGCTGCCTCGCCTTCACCCCCGAGCTGCGCGGCGTCACATGGCCAGGCAAGTTCAAGCCTGACCTCCCTCCCCGCTATGATGGCACAGCGGACCCCGCGGAGTTCCTGCAGCTCTACGAGCTGGGCGTCGTAGCCTCCAATGGAGACGAGAAGGTCATGGCGAATTGGTTCCCCATGGCGCTCAAGGACGGCGCCCGCACCTGGCTCCTGAACCTGGCGCCTGGCACGATCTCCTCCTGGAGCGAGATGCACACCCTCTTCATCGCCAACTTCCAAGGCACTCGCGACTGGCCCCCGGCCGTGAGCGACCTGCGCCGCATCAAGAAACAGCCAGGAGAAACCCTGCAGAAGTACATCCAGCGCTTCAACTACGCTTGCCTCAAGATCCCCAAAGTGACTGAAGAAGCCATCATCTCAACCTTCTCCAACGGCGTGCACGACGTCAAGATGAAGGAAGAGCTAGAAATCCATGAAGACCTGTGCACATCCCTGGAGCTGTTCAACTTGGAGACCAAGTGCGCCAGGGCTGAGGAAGGGCGTCTCTCCCTTCTCGAGCTCCCGGCAGCCGACCCGGAAGAAAAGAAGCTCAAGGCCAAGGACGTGAAGCGCAAGGGGGTTGCCGTGCTAGCAGCAGAACCGGACACCAAGCGAGGCAGGGATCAGCCTGAGTCCTCTAAGGGCGGATGGTACTGCGTGTACCACGACCTCCACACCCACAACACCAATGAATGTCAAGAGCTCAAAGCTATGCGAGATGGGCGAATCGGCCGACGCCCAGAGTGCCACGACAGGGGCTATGGCCGAGGAGGAGGAAGAGGCGGTGGACGATGGGAAGACCGTGGCCTTCGCCAGGGATGGCGTGACCGCCCTCGCGAGGACCACGGGCAGGACCAGCCTCGCGAGGGAGGCTGGAGGGACCAGCCTCGTGGGGACCGTCCCCACGGCAACGCAGGCCTCCCTCCTCTGCCGCCTCCACCGAGGAGGAATGAAGACCAACACCAAGACGATGGGGCTGGGGGCTTCCAAGAGCCGCGTGCAATTGCTTGCATCTTGGGCGGCGCCCAGGCCCCAGCCTCACAGCGCATCTTCAAGCAGTTTGCTTGTGAGGTGAATGCAGTCCGTCCCAAGGTTGAGGCCACACGCCCTCTCAGGTGGTCTTCGTGCGCGATCACATTCAGTTCCACAGACCAGCTCAAGTGTGCGGCAACGGCCGGAGTCCTCCCGATGCTTTGCTCCCCAGTCATCAGCAACGTGCAGGTCACCAGGACCCTCATCGAGGGCGGAGCAGGACTCAACGTCTTGTCCATCAAGACGTTCGACAATCTCCAAGTGCCATACGACCAGCTTCAGCCGACTAGGCCTTTCTCAGGAGTCACCGATGGTTCCACTGTTCCAATTGGGCAGGTTCGCCTTCCGGTCACCTTCTGGCAACGCAACAACTACCGCACCGAGCTCATCGACTTCGACGTCGCTCACATCCGCCTGTCGTACAACGCCATCCTCGGGTACCCAGCCCTAGCCAAGTTTATGGAAGTGACTCACCATGGTTACAATGTCCTCAAGATGCTAGGAAGCAGTGGAGTCATCACCGTACCCTGTGAAGAAAGGGATGTAGTGTGCTCGCTTGAGCGTGCGTTCCAAGCCGCAGCAATCAAAGACCCAGATCGTAGGAGCGGGAGGCCTCCCGAGGCGACCCTCAAGAAGAAGAAGACCTCACCTGGCCAGAGCCACAAGGAAGCAGGCACCTCCGGAGGTATTGCGTCAGGATTCGCGCCCGAACAGGGAGCGCCGCCCTCTCGCACATAGGAAGGCGCGCCCGGCGCCCTCCTCAGGCAGGGCTCGGGGGCTCTCTCTTGGAGAGCCACCGACCTTGCCAAGGTTGCGGGGGAGGCACTTGGGCACCACTTGGAGGGGTGCTTTCAGGCATGCTTCCCTCAGAAAGGTACAAGTCAAAGGAGACAAAACCCTCAGGAGTTCATCGCAAGGAACACCCAAGAGCTACAAGAGTCTAGAGTCATGCGTGGCAGCCGCCGCTTGCCCGCCGTGGCCCCACATCCAGGCGAGGATGGAGGACTGCGCGTCTGCGTCGACATACCAGGGCTCAACCGAGCCGCGTCCCAGGAGCACCTATGGCCTTCGGCCGTAGGGCGCTGCATGGGACCACCCCACGGCTACGTTCGCATGCCCTTCGGCCTTCCGAGCACGGTCGCCGCACATCAGCGCCTGTTGAGGAGCATTATGGAGGCTCAGGAGGTCAGGCATCGTGCGGTCCTGGCGGAGGTGGCGATGGTCCCCGAAGACTTGCACGTGCCACCAGAGCCTCCCGAGGCCCCTGGGCCTGGGGGATCATGAGGGCCGACATCTTCACCGCGCATCGCTCACTTCCTTAGCATCACTTCATCTTCAACAGCACCAGGTGACATCTTTCAGAGTTCTACTTTTAGCTAGGAGCGCCCACAGGGCTGCACCATTCCCAGGCCGCGTGGGTCCATCCCCGCGGCATGTATCTATTTCGTTTATGCTCTTTATTTACCTTGTTGGGGGCGCCCCTCAGGCTGCATCATCCCCATGCTGCTCGGGCCTGACCCAGCGGCGGTTGCTTTTACCTGCGCTTGCTTGAAATTGGATTTCCTCCTATGTGCTTAACATACCTGACCTAATCACCTGCTCGATCGACGCCTATTTGAAGAGCCGCTCGCTCTGGCACGGCGCGTGCGCACGGGTCCGTCCCTGCAGCGTTGATAAACCTGAGTGCTCAAGCTCTGGCTGCGGCAGCCCCGCACGGCGCCACCTCACCCGTCCCTCAGTGCCCTAACCGCTCCCTCGGAGTGACCACAGGTTGGCCGGCGACCGTAATGACAGGCCTT
Organism: Triticum urartu; assembly: GCF_003073215.2. Taxonomy (NCBI): domain Eukaryota; kingdom Viridiplantae; phylum Streptophyta; class Magnoliopsida; order Poales; family Poaceae; genus Triticum; species Triticum urartu. The sequence continues at coordinate 307,668,064 of NC_053022.1, forward strand.
GTTTCTCCTCATGATTGGTGTGCAGGACCTACTCCAGGAGAAACATTGGGGGCATCGTGAGCTCTCTCTCCCTCTCTTTGGCATGGACCGCTTGCATGTTAAAAGGGGGGTACCTGAGCATCGTGACTCATGGGATCCTACTAGCTCTCCAGCGCTCACCCCTTGGCCTTGACCCATGGCATCGCGACCTGTCATACCAGCGGCGACTGAGCTCGCTCGAGGGCCGGGACCTGAGGACGTAGAGCGTCAAGGAAAGTGCGGGGGAGTGGGAGGAAGCTCGTGAGGGCCTAACCCAGCAGTGCCTCGACCACCGCCTCTCAGGCCAGGCACCTCTCCAAGGAACTACGTCAGACACACAAGATAAGTCGCACCGTCACAGAAGCTAGACCAACGCAGCGCTAAATCCTTGCCCAGTGCAACTCTGTCACGGCGACGCTACCTTCCTTTCTCACCCAGCAAGGATTGCTTGAGCGCTAAAGGGGACCTCCCGAGCATCGCGACTCGGGGGCTCTTACTGGACCTCGGGCCGCTCACCTCCTGGCCTTGACCACGGCATCGCGACCTGGCATACCAGCGACGGTTGAAGCTTGCCTGGGGACTGGGACCTATCAGCGTAGAGCACCAAGTCCTCGTGAGGATAGAAAGGGGGAGCTTAGCCGGGACAGAACGGACACCTCACGCCAATTCATGTTAAGGATATAGTAATTACAAAAGCATGGCAGACGCCTTACATACCCCCACGGGGTGTTTCTTTAATTCCTTCCAGGGAACAAAAGGTGCTAACCCTAAGGAACGCTACTTGCTAGCACCTCCCCAGGCGACGCCATCATCAACAGTGGGCTGCCCAGCGCCGGCGCCAACCCCATCCAGATCAGTGGCGTCGGCGGCCCGAGGCAGCTGCCTCACTCCGAGCGCGGCGCGAGCTCGGAGGCTCGTAGCTGTCGTCGCTCGTCTCCGGGGTCGCGAGGAGTTTGGGGGAGCCGCTGAAGCCCGCAGTCCCTCCACTGCTGCCTGAGGAGCTGCAGGAGGACAAACGGGCAGGGCTGGTCCTCGCCAGTTCGTCACCACTGCCGCTTCCCTTAGGGCATCATTCCAGCCGGCGTCCTTCTGCATCAAAGACCTTGAAGAACATCAAGGAGGCGCCGTCGTATTCAAGATGGATCACCAAGGCGTCGTCCGTGTGACAGACCCGGGCAATCTCACCCCAGCCTCGGATCATGAAGACCTTGCCCGGAGCGACGACCGCGACCTCCGCTCCGGTTGCAGGGGTGCCACAGTCGGCGTGCTGCAGCTAGAGCTCCAGGGCCCCGCTCGGCGGCATCTCGAAGGCGAAGGAGGGAGGAAGGCGGATCCACGAAGTTGGAGGCATGGCGGCGTGAAGCACAAGCTCGCGAGAGGAGCGCCCCACGTGGACTCCAGGGGGACGACGCGCACCACTGTGACTCGCCGGCGTCGGCGGCGACGCTGTCGGTGTTGCTCGGCGCCCCCCTGGGTCCAACGACGCAGGCGTGCAAGGGCGGCGGAAACCCAGGCGGCGGCCGCTCGTACCACAGCCTCGACACCACCTGCCAGGCGCCTTCGTCTCGGTGGCAAGGGATTGGCCGCTTCTTCGGCGGGAGGGGGTCAGGACCCTCTCTGGGGGCCTTTCCCTTCTCCTCAGCTGAAAACCGGCGGATCGGTGCCATTGGCGCAAGAGGAAGCAAGGATAAGGAAGAATAAGAGGAGGAGTGACGGAAAGGGGTGAACCGGCGAAGCTCACGCGGCCCCGTACTTATAGCCGGGGAAGGCCAACCGCCGAGCACCATGACCTCAGGTAATCATGACCCATATCTTTGCATGCAGGGACTTGTCAAGTCGTGCAGTTGCCGTGGCGTCGTGGGAAGTGCAGACGCCCACGCCCACGCCCAATCAACTGCCACGCGGTGCCCAAGGCCGCAGGCTGTTAGGGCCTGCGGCGCTTCGCGCTTGCCCCTTCGCTTCTCTGCTAAGCCAAGCCCGCACGCGCCTTGGGACCGGGGGCTACTGTCGACGTTCTGGGAACGGGGGTCCCCAGACTTGCCTGCCTGCGGCCTGTGGCGTGGCTCAAGCGAGGGCCCAGCGCGGCCCATCTTCATCAGCTCAAGCTCATAGACCCTCGCGAGGGGCCAAGCCTCGCGGGGCGGACGATAGGAAGCTTCCTCAGAGGCAGCCTCGTCAGGCAGGCTTGCGAGGAGGCGGAGAGATCAAGGCAGGGGTACCTCGCGAGGAACCCGTGACGCAAGCCATGATGATCGAGACCAGGCGGGCGCCAGGCAGGCGGGTGCCGACAAACTCCAACTTCACCTACAACTAGCAATGCTATAAGAGGGGCTGAGCAAAAGCGGTAACATAGCCGAACAACGGTTTGCTAGGAAGGTGGGTTAGAGGCTTGACATGGCAATATGGGAGGCATGATATAACAAGTGGTAGGTAGCGTGACATAGCGATAGAGCGAACAACTAGCAAGCAAAGATGTGGTTTCAAGGGTATGGTCATCTTGCCTGAAATCCCAGAAGGAAGAAGAACGAGTCCATGAAGAAGACAAACGGACGTAGTCGAACGAATCCTCACAATCGCAACATAACCGGAACTATCGAGAAGAAGCACAACCAGAAAGAAGCAAACAACATGGTAAAACAACAAGCAAAAACATGGCATGATCACTACTAGGAAAAGGGCTATAGATAATATGGACACTAATGGCGCACCAGACATGTGGTGCGCCACTACTATATAGCAGTGGCGCACCATGTGCTGGTGCGCCATTAGTGTCTATCACACTAATGGCGCACCACACCAATGGTGCGCCACTACTAACATATTTTTTTATTATTTTTCCAAAAATACTAATGGCGCACCAGGTAACAGTGCGCCATTACTAGTTTAACTAGTAATGGCACACCACTCACCACGTGCGCCATTACTATCATTTTTTTGCAAATCTACTAATGGTGCACCACAAGCTGGTGCGCCATTAGTAACCAGGGTTACTAATGGCGCATTTGTGGGTGGTGCGCCATTAGTAACCTGGGACCAGCTAGATATTTTGGACAACCACACCTACACACTCACTTTCCCCACTTCATTCTCTCCACCTCCTCCTCCAAGCTTGTCTCAGCTGCCTCCTCCTCCTCACCTCATTTGCACCATAGATTCATCCAAATTAAGTGGTTGAATTACCTTTTTTTAGAGGTAAGTAAGGGGAAAGCTATCTTTATGTTGTAGATCTACTTTTTTCTCCCTCCAACAACGTGCACATGCACTTTTTATGGCCTAGCTAGATCTATGTATGTTTGTGGTGTTGCATATATGTTTGTGGCTGCAGGTACCGGTATTTGAAATGCGGTAGTTGCCAATATTTTGCCGGAATGTTGATTCATTTCCGTTTCGGCGAGAATTTTGGCACTATGCATCCTTTTTGGTCCTATTTTTAGGGAAAGTCATGCCAAATTTTCTCTTGGTTCTAAAATATTGTTTTGCTCTACCCCGCAGGCGACCATGGTCTGCACGATGACCGAAGGCATCGTGAATAGGTTTTTGAGCTCCGCGAAGGCCGAGATGCTTCAAAAGAACGAGACGGAGATAAGATGTCCATGTCGAAGATGCAAGCTGAAGAGCCTTATTGCTGACCCGGATTTCGGGCAGGTGCAGGACCACCTGCTCTTGCGTGGTTTCATGGATGGCTATCGGTGGCATGGTGATGAAGATGTGAAGTCATCCATGGGGGTCGGGCAAGAAATGAGGAAGCGCAGCAAGACAACCACCGCGGCGAGGGCGGGCGAGAAGACGAAGAATCTCCAGTACATGATCACGACGGTGATGTTGTACACAGTCATCATGTAGAAGAAGTCGGACATGATGATGAGGAAGATGAATATGCTGGAGCAGACGACGATGGACCATCGATGGACTGGGTGCAGGACCCTCATATTCAAGAGCTGCTTCTCAAGCAGACGGATAACGCAAGAGCTGCCGCCCAAGAGAAAGCCAAGCTGGATCAACTGGAGATAGACGCGGTTACTCCATTGTATGAAGGATGCAGGCCCGAGGATACATGCCTGAAAGTAACGCTCATGGCTCTGGAGATGAAGGAAAAACACAAAATGACCGACGCATGCTTCGACGAGAACATGTCATTCTGGCACGAACGTCTTGCCAAGGGGAACAAGTGCCCGACCAGTTTCGAGGAGGCGAAGAAAATCGTGTGTCCTCTGGATTTACCACACGTGAAATACCATGTGTGCATGAACAATTGCATAATTTATCGGGACGAGCACACGGAGTCTACCATATGTCTGGTGTGCGGCATCACTCGATACAAGAAGAGGAAGAAAGCTCCTCGAAAAGTGGTGTGGTACTTTCCGATCACTCCTCGTCTGCAGCGGTATTTCGCGGACCCTAAGCTAGCAAAGCTCCTGCATTGGCACGCGGATAGGGAGGAGGAGAAGCGAGAAGATGACGGAAATGATCCAGAGATAAATAAAAAAGACAAGATGCTGAGTCACCCTAAGGATGCGAGCCAGTGGCAAGCGTTGAACTTTGAACACCCAGAATTTGGGGACGATCCAAGGAACATCATGCTGGGTATGAGCACCGATGGAGTCAATCCGTTTGGCAGCCAGAGAAGCACACATAGCACCTGGCCTGTGTTTGTGTGGATGTACAACCTTCCCCCTGGTTGTGCATGAAGAGGAAGTACATTCACATGAGTATGCTAATTGAAGGGCCGAAACAACCAGGGAATGACATCAATCTGTATGTAGGGCTGCTGAAAGAGGAGCTAGACACGCTGTGGAAAACGCCAGCCAATACTTGGGATGCCGCAGAGAAAGAATATTTCCCTATGAGAGCCGCACTGCTCACGACGGTGCACGACTATCTCGGTTACGGATATCTCGCGGGGCAGGTGGTCCACAGATTTTTTGGATGCGTCAGGTGCATGGATGACACAATGTATCGCCAGCTAGATAGAGATCCCGGGTCTTTGAAAACAGTGTTCATGGGACATCGAAGGTGGATTCGCGATGATGACCCATGGAGAAAACGCAAGGATCTATTCAATGGTGAAACCGAACCCCGAAGACGCCCGCGTACGAGGAGCGGCGAGGAAATAGACGAGCTATTGAAAAATTGGAAAGATTGCCCACTGTCGGGAAAGAAGAAAAAGGCGCCAGAGCCGGGAAAGAAGAGAAAGGCGCCAGAGCCGCTGCTGAAGGTATGGAAAACGAGGTCTGTTTTCTGGGACTTCCCATACTGGAAGATCCACTGTGTGCCTCACAGCCTTGATTTCATGCATATCACAAAGAACGTGTGCGAGATTCTGCTTGGTACCCTGCTCAACATGCCAGAGAGGACCAAAGATGGGTCGAAAGCAAGGGTAGACTTGAAATCAATGGGCATCAGGGAGGAGCTTCACGCTAATGATGATGATGATGATGATGATGAGGCGAAGCAGGACACGGAAAGTCATCGCAAAGGCAAAAAGGCCAAGAAGACCGGAAATGACTACCCTCCCACGTGCTTCACTCTAAGTCAGGAGGAGATCGAGCAGTTTTTCACCTACCTCGTAGGAGTAAAACTTCCTTACGGTTATGCGGGGAAGATAAGCAGATACCTAGACCCAGCGAAGCAGAAGTTCAGCGGGATGAAGTCTCACGACTGTCACGTGCTGATGATGCAGGTACTTCCAGTTGCAATCCGTGGGATCATGGACGCGCACGTCCGTGAAACGCTATTTGGCCTATGCAACTTTTTCGACGTCATCTCTCGGAAGTCGTTTGACGTGAGGCAACTCAGAAGGCTACAGGAAGAGATCGTGGTGATACTATGCGAGCTTCAGATGTACTTCCCGCCCGCATTCTTCGACGTTATGGTGCATCTGCTGGTCCATATCGTGGATGATATCATCAAACTCGGGCCAATGTTCCTGCACAACATGATGTCGTTCAAAAGGATGAATGGTGTCATCAAAGGATACGTTCGCAACATGTCACGTCTAGAGGGAAGCATAGCCAGGGGCTTTCTAACCGAAGAGTGCATCTCCTACTGCACAAATTATCTAGGCATCGAGAACCCCGTTGGTCTGCCCGTCAACAGGCAACTCGGCAGGCTCGCTAGATGGGGTCACTGCGAGGATCGCTGTGAAATGCATGTCGACTTCGAGGGTTGACTCGCCGACTTTGAAAGAGCAAACCTAGTCGCACTACAATACATAGACATGGTCGATCCTTGGGTGGTAGAGCACAAAACCTTTATTGAGAAGACGTACAATGACCAAGGCCAACAGAGGACGGAAGGAGATATAATCAAAGAGCACAACTCATGTTTCACGCTTTGGTTCAAGGAGAAGCTTCTGTCGTACCCTTTACATGAGGATTCTTCCACGGAAGAAAAACTCATATTCGCCTTGTCACAAGGCGCCAAGCACAACTGATGACCTATGAGGTGTACGATATCAACGGCTACACATTCTACACCGAGGACAAGGACATGAAGAGTGATGGTTATCAGAACTCTGGGGTAACGATGGAATCCTACACCGGTAACGACAAGGAAAGATACTATGGAAGGATCGAGGAGATCTGGGAGCTGAGCTACGCTGGAGAGAAGGTCCTGATGTTCCGTGTTAGATGGGCCAAGAGTGTCCTAAAAGAAGACTGGTATTTCACCACCATGGTTATACCCGAAGCCAAATCCAAGACCGCGGGCGCAAACGTCACCGCAAAAAATGAGTCATGGGTACTGGCTTCCCAAGTGGACCAATGCTTCTTCATTACCGACCCGTCAAAGCCTAGTTGTGTTGTCGTGAGGAGAGGCAAAAGGAAGATCATCGCAATGGATGGAGTCGCCAATGAGCAAGACTTCGACAAGTACGGCGACCCGAAGATGGAACATGACGACGACGATGAAGTGCCATACACCACAAGAAGAAGCAGGACCACCATACCTAAAGGACATCCGGTCCACAGAAGAACTCCATTTGTGAAAAAGAAGGGCAAGAAGATTGTGAACAGATAGCTAGCTAATTAAGATCGATTGTATTTAAATAGTAGCCTTCATTTCTCGATTGTATTTCGACATATTGAAATGATATTTCTTCTATTCTAGTGTCCTCCATCTCGATCGCTATCCCCCCTCGCTAGATCCCCCTCGCCGCCGAGCACCCCCCACACCCTTCCCCCGCTCCACCGCCGCCGTCGACCCCCCGCACCCTCCCCCGCTCCACCGCCGCCGCCGACCCCCCGCACCCTCCCCCGCTCCACCGCCGACGACGACCACCCACCCCTCCCTCCCCCCCGAGCTAGACCTAGGGTTCAAGACGCCGCTGCCGGCCCTTCGCTAGGCAACAAAAAATCCTAAAAAAATACTAATGGCGCACCCCTAGGGGGTGCGCCATTGCTATCAAAAAAAAATTCTAATGGTGCACCGCTAGGGGGTGCGCCATTGCTAAGCCTCCCGCCTCGTCAACCCCCTTTCTTCCCCCCCCCCCCCCCCCCCCCCCCCCCCCCCCCCCCCCCCCATCTCGCCCCTCGCCTCTCGCCACCACTGCCGATCCCCTTCCACCCACCGGCAACCTCGCTCCCGGGCTCCGCCGCCCCCACCCACCCTCCCTTGCCATCCCAGCCCTCCAAACCCTAGAAACCCACGGCGCCCAGACCCACTGCGCCGCCTCACCGGAGACTTGGAGTTTCGGTGTCAAAACCGGCGGATCTCGGGGAGGGGGTCCCGAACTGTGCGTCTAAGGCGGATGGTAATAGGAGCCAGGGAACATGATGTTTTACCCAGGTTCGGGCCCTCTTGATGGAGGTAAAACCCTACGTCCTGCTTGATTAATATTGATGATATGGGTAGTACAAGAGTAGATCTACCACGAGATCAGAGAGGCTAAACCCTAGAAGCTAGCCTATGGTATGATTGTATGTTATTGTTGTGTCCTACGGACTAAACCCCTTCGGTTTATATAGACACCGGAGGGGGATAGGGTTACACAAGGTCGGTTACAAAGGAGGAGATATACATATCCGTATTGTCTAGCTTGCCTTCCACGCCAAGTAGAGTCCCATCTGGACATGAGACGAAGTCTTCAATCTTGTATCTTCATAGTCCAACAGTCCGGCCAAAGGATATAGTCCGGCTGTCCGGAGACCCCCTAATCCAGGACTCCCTTAGTAGCCCCCGAACCAGGCTTCAATGACGATGAGTCCGGCGCGTAGTATTGTCTTCGGCATTGCAAGGCGGGTTGTTCTCCAATTTACAAGTGTTTGTAAGCAGTGTCCGGTCCCATAAATGTTTGGACCTCTTGGCTTCTGTGCCCAATAAGGGCTATCTCCCACGCGTCGAATGAATACGAGGTGCCAGGGCGTTTTTACAATCGCCCCCTAGCCAGATAAATAAATTGTCTATTAAAGGAACGGGGATTCTTAGATCCGATCCATACCATCCTCCCCCAGCAAGAATCCATCAGAGCGCGTTTTGGAAAGATCCATTCCAGCATGGCCGACCTCCGCAGCTCCTCCTCCCGCCCCCGTAGCCCTAAGCCCGGTGATTGGGAGAGGTGTTCAGTCCCGCACAGTCGATTAGTCGAACTGCAGACCAAGGGATTTCTCCCTCCGGCGTATATGGTGCCCGTTCGAGCCAGGCTTGCCACCTACAAAGGCGGAGAGCAAGCGGAAAGCTTTCCCTGTCCCTCCATGGGGGAACGGGTTTGCCTTGTTCCTTATTTACTAAGGGGACTCGGATTTCCAATTCATCCATTTGTCCGCGGGCTCCTGGAGTTCTACGGCCTCCAATTACACGATCCCAACCCTGCCTCCATTCTACATATCGCCGGCTATGTTGCTCTCTGTGAGTTGTTCCTGGGCTACGAGGCTCACTTCGAGCTGTGGAAAAGGCTATTCTGCCTCGTCCCTCGCACACAGAGGGAATCACTTTATCAAGTGGGCGGAGCCGAAATATGGCGCATCGCCGATACCGGATACCTGTCCGGTACCCCGAAGAAGCCATCCGAAGACTAGCTGTTGGTGTCAAAACCGGCGGATCTCGGGTAGGGGGTCCCGAACTGTGCGTCTAGGCTGGATGGTAACAGGAGGCATGGGACACGAAGTTTTACCCAGGTTTGGGCCCTCTTGATGGAGGTAAAACCCTACGTCCTGCTTGATTAATATTGAAGATATGGGTGTTACAAGAGTAGATCTACCACGAGATCAGAGAGGCTAAACCCTAGAAGCTAGCCTACGATATGATTGTATGTTGTGATTGTTGTCCTACGGACTAAAACCCTCTGGTTTATATAGACACCGAAGAGGGTTAGGGTTACACAAGTTTGGTTACAAAGGAGGAGATATCCATATACGTATTACCTAGCTTGCCTTCCACGCCAAGTAGAGTCCCATCCGGACACGAGACGGAGTCTTCAATCTTGTATCTTCATAGTCTAACTGTCCGGCCAATGGAGATAGTCCGGCTGTCCGGAGACCCCCTAATCCAGGACTCCCACAGTAGCCCCTGAACCAGGCTTCAATGACGATGAGTCCGGTGCGCAGTTGTCTTCGGCATTGCAAGGCGGGTTCCTTCTCCGAATACATTACAGAAGAAGTTGAATACGAGGATAGTGTCCGACCCTGCAAAATAAGTCCCACATTTCACCGTAGAGAGAATGATGTTTTTTCACAGATCTAATTTGCTGGCTTGTTTTGATAGCATGACGTCATGTCATGGCCCGGTGACTATTCGAACCATTTCTTTTAACGAGCCCCGCACATAACACGAGGCAGTTTTTCGACATGTCTTGTAAAAGCAAAGATCGTGTCCCCTTATTACGGGATTCTCATCAATACGGGCATGGGTAACCCAACCGCACCATCAATTGCGGAGCTTGGTGGATAAGCGAGTTTTACTAGGCAACTGGGGACGTTTAATTTTGTCCGCCCATATAAAGGGATAAGGATTCACCTTTCTATCCACGCCTTCTTCCTCCTCTGCTCATCCGCTCCCGCATACTCGAGCTCTAGCGCCCAAGTCCTCACTTCCATCTCAACCTTCTCCAACCATGTCCAGAGCGGGAGGCAAGTGGATGGTCTCTTCCGTCACGGAGGAAGACATCAAGAAACTAAGGAGAGCCGGATACCTGCACGACGACATCGCGCACTGGCTCCCAGATGAGGGACAACTCATCCCCACCCCCGAGCCCCATGAGAGGGTGGTATTCCTCACCCATTTCCTCCGCGGACTAGGATTCCCTCTCCATCCCTTCGTCCGGGGGCTCATGTTTTATTACGGCCTGGATTTCCATGATCTAGCCCCAAACTTCATCCTCAATATCTCGGCATTTATCGTCGTGTGCGAGGCCTTCCTCCGCATCAAGCCCCACTTCGGCTTATGGCTGAAGACCTTCAATGTCAAGCCGAAGGTAGTGAGTGGCCGCCAGGCGGAGTGCGGAGGCGCCATGGTGGGCAAGATGCCCAACATCACATGGCTCGAGGGCACCTTCGTGGACACCATAAAGGGGTGGCAATCGGGGTGGTTCTATATCACCGAGCCGCGCGACCCCGCATGGGTAGCGGCCCCCGAGTTCCGATCTGGCATCCCCAAGCGGCTCACCTCCTGGAAAGAGAAGGGCTTGTCCTGGGGTAATTCAAAAGAACTGACCGGACTCCAGTCATGTATTCAGAACATGGTGGATAAGAAGCTCAAGCTTGTCAACATAGTCCAGGTTATGCTCGTTCGCCGGATACTCCCGTGCCAACAACGGGAGTTTACCTTGTGGGAGTTCAATCCGGCGCAACACTGAACTCTGAACAGGCTCTTCGACACGACTCATGAAGATGCCTGGAGGGTGCTGTTCAAGGGCGCCGCGGTCCCTCCCCCCATTACTGAGGATCGCGGATTCAGCGCGAAGCGCCACGCTAGTGCGGTAAGTTGTTTTGCCTTTCACAGGATACTTTTTTTCTATATAGATTGATTCTATGCGGGGTTTAAACTCCTGTAATGTTGACAGGACTGGCAGAAGATGGCCGGACAGATCGACTGTCCGGCTCCCTTGCCCGAAGGCCCTGCAAACGCTCTTCTAACGAAGATGCTGACTTTGGCCCCTTATAAGGTGCCGGAGAAGACCAAGAAGGCCAAGGGAGCTCGAAAGAGTTCCCGACGCCAGGCGTCGTCGGACTCACCGTCCGACGACACTGCGGCACACTCTTCCCCCGAAGACGAGGAAGAGGAAGAAGAGGCTCCCCCACCGACTGGGGGAGACAAGAAAAGGAAGGCCACCCCAACTGGGGAGGCCGAAGGGTCCAAGAAGGGAAGGACGCTCCTTCCGGACAGCTCTACCGCCACCGACGAAAGTGAAGACGAGTGGTTACCCAGGGGCAAGCCCCAGGGGAGATCGTAAGTGTTCGGATACCAAAGTAACCCATAGGATTCCTTTGTCGCATTGCTTTCCCTAACGCCGAACTCAATTGTACAGGCCACCCCGAGCCAATATCGAGGTATCCTCGGACGGCTCCCTGGCTTCGTCAGACATGGATAGCGATCCAGTCCCGACCACCACTTCCCCTCATCCGGCCGACGACGCCGAGGTGCTATCTCAAGAGGCACCGGATCGAGGGCGCGACAGTCCCAGAGGCGCCTCAAGGTGACCTTACGGACTCCGGGAGCCGAGGGGACGGGGTCCCCGAGAGCTCCGAGTTCGGCCCTCAGCCGAACACCGCGCCGGACCCTCCAACGGATCCGAGCTCGGGCAGGCGGTCCCCTTCTAAGGAGGGTGAGACGCCAGTGCCGATGACCTCTGTCCACCCAGAGGCGCTGGACACTATGTTGGAAGCACTTCGCAGCGCTTCCATCGAGGAGGAGCACCGCACTATCATGAGTGCGGTGATCCAGAAGGTTCAGTCCGCCAAGAGCGGATTGACTGAAGCCTGTACTAGCCTTCTAACAGGCTTCGAGGTAAGTGTTTTAAAATGTAGTTTAAGTGTTACCGCATAGACAGTAGCCCCTGATGCTTTGTTCAGTGTTCACAAAGAAAAGCCGAACAGAGGATCAAATAATATCGCAGGAGTCTAATATAAGTATGTCAATATGCATGTGCAGGCTTCGCTGCTGGCGTCCGTCGCACGAACTGCAGAGGTCGCCGTACTGAAGGAGGCCCTTGAGGGGTCCCCAAAGGAGCTCGACCTTGCTAAGAGGCAGCTCGAGGAGAACAAGGGTAAGTGATACCCCGTCTGTAGATGAGAAAAAGGACGCGATTGCTAAATGACAGGATCATTGTATGTTTGCCAGGGGCCACGACCGAGGTGGCGACCCTGAAGCAAGCGATGTCCCAGGCCGAAGAAAAGGCGGCCCAGGAGCGCACCGAGTGAGAGAGGCATGAGGCTCGGGTGGGCGAGGTTCAACAAGAGCTCCAAGCTCTCGTGACGAAGCACGAGGCGTTGGAGCTTGACTTGAAGACGAGAGAGTCTGAGCTTGTCGCGGCCCGTGAGAGCGCGAAGAGTGCCAAGGCCGAGGCCCAGAAGGCCCTTCAAGAGATCGACGCGATGAAGAACATAGCGGCGGGTAAGGCTTTCTCTATGCAAAGCAAGCATGCAACGGTGAATTACCGATTACTTACCCGAATCCAGAGCTCTTCAGGAGCATTCGCAGATTTTCCCCACAGTGTGTCCGATGCCGCACTATTCTACCAGGCCGAGGACGGAAGCTCGACGGAGAAGCTGTTCTGGTCTCAGTATGCTGAGGCCGAACATCCGATGCCAATGAGCGACCAGCTGAAGCAGATGGCCGAGCTACATAAGGCGGCCGATCAGGCCATGAAGGCTTCATAGTCCGGTTGTGGCCTGGCGATGCCCTTCCGAACAGCTTCTTCGGCCTGGTGAGGCGGCTTGTGGATGCATGCCCACGGCTGGAGGTCGTCAAGCGATCCGTCTGCATTGAAGGTGCACACCGGGCCTTTGCCTGTCTGAAAACGCAATGGGTCAAGCTAGACGCCGTGAAGCTTATCAAGGAGGGGCCGCCGGAGGGCAAGGAGCACCGCCACCCCGAGATGTACTACGAGGGTGTTCTGCCGGATGCCCGTCTTATCGCGGATGAGTGTTCACAAAATGTAATATTTGAATGAGACTTGCTCGTTTTTTATCCTTTGTAATGAAAACTTGTTTCATATGCGCTATGCAACGCTTTTGTGAATTTAAAATATTACCTTCTGTTTGGCTGTTTATCCAATCTGAGAGATGGCTAGTCCTCGGCTTCTGCCCCCATGCCCCGAGTGCCGGGGTGTTCGGGATAAACCTGAGCACTCTTGTTCCCATGTTTGGGTCCTTCGAGGGAGGTGCTCAGCACAACAAACAAGGCAACCGGACTAATAATGCTTTATCACTCTCACTTAGCCATAGAATTCTATAATTTTAAATTTCGGCGAAGCCCCTGGTATTCGGAAGGCCTAATTCGGGGCGTGATACACGCCTGTAAGCCGGACAGAGCCGGCCCCTCGCCCTAAGCGACATAAGTCTTTAGGGACTCAAAAAACCTCGCCGAACAGCGACCAGTCTCTCGCCTTATCATGACAGCCAGTTTTAGCTTTCTCTACTGAGGTACTCGCCCCGGCAGAATCGGGGCACAATCGCAGTAGTTCTCCTAGCGCTACCTTAGCCGATAGAGCGGAACGTAAGGTACCAAAACATAGGAGCCGGGCAAACCCAACATTTGACCAAAGACATGATTCGGAGCTGATGCATATAATGCTATAAGTTCGGGGTGCCACACTTGTGAAAGTGTTCGGACTTTTCACACCATATTGTCGGTACGTAAGCCCCTGGTGCATTGGCCGTACCAGAGTGTACGGTTGCTAGGCGTCATTAATGAACACATAGATATGTATACGTATATCGAAAATGGGATAATAATCGTAATGTCATGCATTATATATTAAAAAATTGCATTAAAGCAGAGTGATACAGATAGTGTAATGAGCAAAAGAGTAGGACTATGTCCCTTCCAAGGGCGAGCCGAGGAATTATGTGAAATCTGTAATCCACCTGGGAATTCCGTAGTCGTCGGCCTCCTTGGTTGCTGTATCATGTGTTCGGCAATAGAGTTGTCGGACAGTGTTTCCAGAGATTGAAGTCCTGAAAGAAAAAAGAAAAATAACCAAACGGGAAGCCCCTGGTGCGGTTTAGGCCGCATTTTGGGACGTGTCGTAGTTCTGCCTCCCCCTCCCCATCTGTGCCCATGGTATTTTTAATGCGTAATGATGTACGCGCGGTGTGAACAATGTCGTTGGGCTGGGATTGGGGTGGCCGTCGTATTGCTACGCGAGCTCAGATCGCGCCAGGCGGTCTATTTGCCGATTGCCCCGAGCGCGCTTGAAGGTGTCCGGGCTTTGAAACGCCGAACTGGTAGATTTCCTTGAGAGGCTGCTTTGTGCTTCTGCTGCGAGGGCCGTGGTGTGCTCCTCTGTTCGAAGAGAGTGCTCTGTGTTTCCATTGACTGTAATAACTCCTCGAGGTCCTGGCATCTTGAGCTTGAGGTATGCATAATGTGGTACCGCATTGAATCTAGCGAATGCGGTTCGTCCGAGCAGTGCATGATAACCACTGCGGAACGGGACTATATCGAAGATTAACTCTTCGCTTCGGAAGTTATCCGGGGATCCGAAGACCACTTCCAGTGTAATTGAGCCTGTGAAGTGGGCCTCTACGCCTGGAATGACGCCTTTAAAGGTCGTCTTTGTGGGTTTGATCCTTGAGGGGTCTATACCCATTTTGCGCACTGTGTCCTGATAAAGCAGGTTCAGGCTGCTGCCGCCGTCCATGAGGACTCGAGTGAGGTGAAATCCGTCGATGATTGGGTCCAGGACCAGTGCGGCGAATCCTCCATGACGGATACTAGTGGGGTGGTCCCTGCGATCGAAGGTGATCAGATAGGAGGACCAATGGTTGAACTTCGGGGCGACTGGCTCCAGCACATATACGTCCCTGAGCGCACGCTTCCGCTCCCTCTTGGGGATGTGGGTTGCTATATCATATTCACCGTCCGCACTTCCAGGGGAAACCTCTTCTGTCCTCCGTTGTGTGGCTACCGGGGTTCTTCCTCGTCATCGCTATGCGGCCCCTTGTCCTTGTTTTCGGCGATTAACTTGCCGGCCTGCTTGAACACCCAACAATCCCTGTTGGTGTGATTGGCTGGCTTGTCTGGGGTGTCGTGTATTTGACACGAGCGATCGAGTATACGGTCCAAGCTGGACGGACCCGGCGTACTTTGTTTGAATGGCTTTTTCCGCTGACCGGGTTTAGAGCCTTTGAATCCGGCATTGACTACCGTATCCTTAGTACTTTCGCTGTTAATGCGGCGCTTATGCTTGTTGCGACGTGACCTGCTGTTGCCGTCCTTGGTATCGGAGGTACCATGGTTCTTTGATATGTTGTTACTGCGAGCCAACCAGCTGTCTTCTCACGCACAAAAGCGGGTCATGAGCATCGTGAGGGCTGCCATAGATTTCGGCTTTTCCTGACCAAGGTGGTGGGCTAGCCACTCGTCTCGGATGTTGTGCTTGAAATCCGCTAAGGCCTTCGCATCCGGACAGTCGACGATTTGGTTTTTCTTTGTAAGGAACCGAGCCCAGAATTGCCTGGCCGACTCTTCTGGCTGCTGAATTATGTGGCTCAAGTCATCGGCGTCTGGTGGTCGCACATAAGTGCCCTGAAAGTTGTCGAGGAATGCGGCTTCCAGATATTCCCAACAGCTAATGGAGTCCGCTGGCAAGCTATTAAGCCAATGTCGTGCTGGTCCTTTGAGTTTTAGTGGGAGGTACTTGATGGCATGCCGTGCTGATCCATACCGCAGGATCTGTTGTGCCGTCGTATGATTCAATGTTTACAGGTTTGAAACCTTCAGGGAATTGATGTTCCATTACTTCGTCTGTGAAACATAAGGGGTGTGCGGTGCCTCTGTATTGGTCTATATCGCGACACAGCTCATATGGGTCCTGCCCACTGTGTTCGGCCCGGCCGGATTTTGTTTTACTGTATCCGGCGTGACGTTTACCGTCTCGTAGAGTGGTGCGCCATCATGATCCGTAGATCGATCTTGAGTGCTTTGCTTTGTCCTCCAATATGTCTCGCAGGTCTGGCGTATCTCCCCATGCCTTTTTATTTGGATGGCGTTGGGGTGGAGGCTGAGCTTTCGACAGGAATGCCTCTCTATCGCGGCCACAAGGTGGTCGGTCAGCCGTATCATACGCTTCTTCCTCCAGTCGGGGTAGTAACCTGCACCTTGGGTAACTCTTGGAGGGACGCTCGAGTTTATATTCCTCGGCTGAGAGGACTTCAGTCCATTTGTCAGCTAGCAGATCTTGATTAGCTTGAAGCTGCTGCTACTTTTTCTTCAGGCTATTTGCCGTGGCCATAAGCCTGCGCTTGAAGCGCTCTTGTTCGATAGGATCCTCTGGTACAGCGAATTCATCGTCGCCGAGGCTTGCCTCGTCTTCGGAGGGGGGCATGTAATTGTCATCCTCCTCCTCTCCGCCAGTCGCTCTCTCAGGAGAGCTGGCACCTTCATCCTCCTGATCTAACTCTTGCTGGAGGGGGTTTTCGTTGTCTTCGGTGCTATCCGGAGTGTTATTATCTCCTGCGCCGGTATAACCACTTTTGCTTTGGCGGGACTTAGAGCGGCGCCGCTGACGTTGGCGCTTGGGTTGCTTCTTGGAGGGGTCATCCTCCGCTATCTCGTCGCTGTTGCCTTCATTGGGTGTATCCACCATGTATATGTCATACGACGAGGTGGCTTTCCAGTGCCCTATAGGTGCTGGTTCATGTTCGTCTCCTACATCGTCGTCCATACCGTCAATGTCTTCGGAGTCGAAGTTGAGCATGTCGGTTAAATCATCGACAGTGGCTACAAAGTGGGTGGTGGGTGGGCGTCGGATTTCTACGTCGTCCGCATCCCAGTCCTGTTGGCCATAATCCGGCCAAGGCTCTCCTGACAAAGAGAGAGACCTTAGTGAATTCAGAATGTCACCGAAGGGCGAGTGCTGAAAGATATCCGCGGAGGTGAATTCCTTGATTGGCTCCCACTCGGATTCGATTGGCAGGGGCGCGGATGGTTCAGGGTCCGGAAGAGAGTCCGGCACCTTGGAGTCACGGGTTGCGCAGAGGATTATGCTGGTGTTTGGCTCGATCGCCGTCGAGACTGTAGCCCCTGAGGCGGTGTCTAGCCACCCGTCCTCGATTGGCGCAGTTGGCTCCGAGCTAAGGGTCGGAGCTGGTGTGGGCGCGGCCTCTAGAGTACCGTCCGGTGGCATAGCTAGGTCATGCCCATCGAGACAGTGCGGCACGCCCGGGTGTGGCTCGAATCCGTCGAAGATCAAGTCTCCGTGGATGTCGGCCGTGTAGTTCAAACTTCCAAATCTGACCTGATGGCCAGGGGCGTAGCTTTCAATCTGCTCCAAATGTCCAAGCAAATTAGCCCGCAGTGCAAAGCCGCCAAATACGAAGATTTGTCCGGGGAGAAAAGTCTCACCCTAGACCGCATCGCTATCGATGATAGTAGGAGCCATCAAGCCTAACGGCGACGACACAGAGGAACTCTCAATGAAAGCACCAATGTCGGTGTCAAAACCGGCGGATCTCGGGTAGGGGGTCCCGAACTGTGCGTCTAGGCTGGATGGTAACAGGAGGCAAGGGACACGAAGTTTTACCCAGGTTCGGGCCCTCTTGATGGAGGTAAAACCCTATGTCCTGCTTGATTAATATTGAAGATATGGGTGTTACAAGAGTAGATCTACCACGAGATTAGAGAAGCTAAACCCTAGAAGCTAGCCTACGATATGATTGTATGTGGTGATTGTTGTCCTACGAACTAAAACCCTCCGGTTTATATAGACACCGGAGAGGGTTAGGGTTACACAAGGTCGGTTACAAAGGAGGACATATCCATATACATATTGCCTAGCTTGCCTTCCACGCCAAGTAGAGTCCCATCCGGACACGAGACGAAGACTTCAATCTTGTATCTTCATAGTCTAATAGTCCGGCCAATGGAGATAGTCCGGCTGTCCGGAGACCCCCTAATCCAGGACTCCCACACTGGCCTTCAGAATGGTTTTATATGGAGGACGTTCCCCTTCCGGACCCTGTTTGGCAGGGTCTTCCTGAGTTCAACAATGCTCCTCTGAAGAAGCGCCGAAGTTGGCGCCCACGGAGCCCCCAGGCGGAAGACAACAGGGTAGTCCTCTATCTGATGAACCGAATCAAAGCACTGGCTCAATCATGATTGACAATAATCGAAGTTATGTCGATTTGCATGATGCAGGGAATGCAGCCACTTCAATATCGTGGGCACCCCTTGTGGTGTTATAACGGGGCGGATGACGCCACCCGCTGCGGGCATAAGGGTCCGGGCAATGCTGCCGCTCTAGCAAAAATTCTGTCCGAACTGTTCAAGAGTGAGGAAGAGGAGTTCACCCGCATCAAGCCACGGAGGGATTCTCCATGTACAATCCTCCAAGCTGGGTAAGTTATATTTCCCTGCTCCCATTTTCCCGCATTCTTTGTCGTAAGTATTCACCTTGCCACTTTGCGGCAGGAACTGCAAAAAGCCATAAAGGAGGTCAGCAGCCCTTCTCCACAACCAAAGGACCCTGAACGGGCCCTCGACTCCGGACTTCAAGAAGATTCGGTTATCTCCGTGGAGCTGATAGACCGGCGGTTCTATTAGTTAAGCTGCGATGATGCCATGGTGGCCATTACGGCCGACTATCCCAGACTGCTCCCTGCATCGCAAGTAAGAAAAACCAAAAAATCCTAACTCCAAAAACTAGGATCCCTCTTAAACACTTCACCCACCATATACACATGGCATTTTTTTTACAGGGAAGGCATTCGGGACGCTCTGCCGAACCCGCAGCAACTCGCCAACCAGAGGCACCGAGGCCAGGTAGGCCAAAAAGGAAGGCGGTCAGGACGGAGACGCCGACACAAAGGTATAAAACCCCGCTCCTTGGTTGTCGTCTTTCTCAAAATGTAATGACACCCGTGTTTCCTTAATAGAAAAAACGCTCGTCGGAATATGTCCGGCGATGTTGCTGATCACGCCTCCACCAGTCGGGCGCCAGGACTGGACATAGAGGCGGAAGCCGATATGGGGCGGGTGCCGGATAATCCCCCTACAGAGGATGCGGACAGGTTATCCGCTACTAACTCAGAAGTGGAAAGCGCCATGAATCATAGGCGCCGTCGGGCCATACTCCGTGACACTTGTTTCTCACCAGAGGCATTTGATGCTTTCAATTCTGGAGAGGCGTACCTCCGTGCCGCTCAAGATGGTCTAGCCAGAGCCACAGATCAGTATGTAAAGGATGTACGGGTGAGTGAATCTGGTGATTTATATGTATCAGTAGCCCCTGAGACTTGAAGCAGTTAGCAGAACTGATTTAAGGATCATCTTTATTGTGCAGGTTCTTACAGAGAAGAATACTAGGCTATCCCAGGAGCTGGAGGAATGCAAGACCCAACTGCGGGCCGCTGTTGCCGCATTGCAGGAACAGAAAAAACCTCCCGCTGGTAACATTTACTTTAAAGAATGATGGTTACCATATATTGTGCGGCGTGGGTGCAGTTCTAACAATAGATGTTGCAGGTGAATCCGGAGGTCCAGCATGTTATGCGACAGCTAGAGGCTGGCAAACACGTGCTGACTAAAGTTAGGCGGGAGAAAAAAAATCTCCAAGATGGCAATATTAAGCTGAGCATGGAACTAAAAGACGTTCGTGGCCAGCTTGCAGACTCCGAGAAGGAGAATAAGCGGCTTCGACGCGGCATTTTCAATAAGTGCTTAAACGAATCCTTTTAAAGGAGTTCGGCGAGGAAGTCGACTAACAGCGTTATGTCTGTAGGTATGCTGACGGGTCATCCCACTGAGGAAATGCCCGGGTCTGCGGGTGATCTTCTGTCCGAGCTGTCACATTTGCACGAACAAGTTCGGCGGGTGATGCAGGGTGTTGCCCAGGCCTTGTGGCCATCCGTCTCCCTGCCAGAGGGCGTTTCCGAGCTTGCGGAGAAGCTCAAGGGAGCACGGCGGCGCTTCCGATTGTGGAAGATATCAGCCTACCGACAGGGTGCCAGAGAAGCCTAGGCCATGGTGTAGATGCGGTATACCAAGGCAGACCCAAATCACATGGCCGAGGTCGGACCTGTGGGGCCCGACGGAAAAGAGATCCCTGTTAGCTTAGTTTATGGGCAAGTAGAATTAGCCACAAAGTATTCTCAACAGGACTGTAAGCTAGACCGCCTGTTGGATGGTATAGAAGAGGAATTTAGTCAGTCTCCATGACTATGTAATTAAAGTGACATGTATAATGCCTTCTAGCCGGATTGTAGATCATTTGTCATTGCGGACCTTTTCGCTTCAACCTCCGGGCCCAATAGTCCGGAGTGTATCCGAATACCCGCTCAGTTATATAAGAACCAGGGTATGCGTGGAGACCAGCGTATGGGTCCTTAGTGCTTTATGAGACAAGTGCCCAACTAATTATGTGATATTACATGGGTAGTAAGAAACATCTTCTAGGGATAATAGTTCTGTTAAGGGTTCTGTCGTGGAATTGTCACGGCAGATGTCCTTATTGTGAGGACTTAGTCGCGAGGCCAACGCATCTATGTGGTAGCTTGAGAGGGGTTGAGCAGGACGAGAGGCACGATGTTTTACCCAGGTTCGGCCCCTCACGGTGGAGGTAAAAGCCTACATCCTGCTTCATTGATATTGATGATGATGATCACGGTTACAAGAGTGCTCTATCTCAAGAGCTATTGTCTAAACCTAACTTGTCCAACTTGTGGAACTTGTGAATCTTGTCCCTTTTGGGGAGCCCTGCCCCTCTTTATATATGTTGAAGGGGCGGGTTACATGTGGAGTCCTATTAGGATTAGGACTAGTCTATCTTCTAATACAAACCGGATACAAGTCCGGGTCTTGACTCCTTGTAAGGGAAATATTATTCACATCTTTTCTCTTAAACCGGCCCACCATTAACATAAACCGGCCTTCTGGGCCTTGGGCCTTGTCATCCGTCTATCCCGCCTGCCGGGTTACCAGTGAGTCATAATATTTAGTCAGGTTGCTTGTAAACCGTTTGGTCAGTGCGGGTCGCCGGTGAATTGCCAAGTCCGGCCGGGTTACGCCGCGGGGTATATCCCCAACATTAGCCCCCAAGTTTAGCTTGGATTTATCCATGGTAAACTTATGCTGCAAAATAAACACAAGAACAAATTTGACAGGTTGTGCTCCGGCTTAACAATTCTTGTAAACCGGTACCTGATCACCCTTAAGTCCTTGTTATTTCCTCCTTCTAGAAAGTCCGGGTCAACAGACCAGCTTCATAATGAATTTTTCGACATTGGTTTGTCACAGAGAAATATTGTGAAGAATAACTCCTTTGACTCAGCTCCAAATGCTTAAAAAAAATATTATTCTTTGAAATATTCATCTGATCTTCAGCCGGTTTAAGAATGTAGAACTTTGCCGGTTTAAGACTTGAACTTGCTGGTTTATCATTGCCGGTTTACAAATATTGATGGCACCGGGTCATAATTGTAGTTAACATCATGCTTGAAAATATACCTCTTATATGCCTATCACTTGTAGCCCCCAAGTATGAAGAAGGTAGCATAGCAACAACTTAAGACTTGCTTCAATATGAATGTCACAATCTTGAAGAAATCCAGGTTGTTCATCTCAATCACCAGTCAGAACTGAGTATTCCACATATGTAGCCCCCAAGTGCTGGGTTATTATGCAATAATGAGCAGGGACTTTGTAAATATGATCATGTAAACTTGAGAAACAATATGTAGCCCCCAAGGGCCGGCTCATTACGATGTGATGAGTCGGGTCTTTATAAATATAATCATGCTTCATTGAAAATAACATCATATGATGTAACTCCACCATGGGGCTTGAACCCACGTCCACAAGGTTAAGAGCTTTATGCTTTACCAACTAAGCAGTGGACCCTTGAATATAATGGATTAGTACTTGTGTGCCTTGAATCATTGATAGGAGCAATTGGTAGCCCCCAAGGGCTGGCTCATTATGATGTGATGAGTCGGGTCTTCAATAAGGCCAGTCAAAATGACTTTGCATTAGCTCCCAAGTGTCATGGTGCATGCTTGCAGCGACATGAGACTTGCATATTTTGATGTAATCTCAACCTGAATAATGTAGCCCCCAAGTGCCGGGTCGTAAGCCTGCAGCAACTTGGGACTATTCCTTTATAGAATAAATCATATCCATTGATAAATAATAACCATCGCGCTGAAGCGACTTTGAAAACCTTAATCATAATATTGGTTATTGATAACCATAATAATAATAATAACAAAAATCCAGCCATGTTTGGCTATTTGAATATTTGAATAATATAATCCGGTTTAAAAACCTCAATCATTCAATATCATCATGAAAATCCAGCCAATTTTGGCTATGAAATATATGAATACCTTACCAGTTGATAAGTAAATCCGGAGTTTAAATACTCGGCGGCTCTTGGCCGATGGTGACTTAATGCGCATTCATTGTAAGCCAGAATTTTTATAACCCGGCGACTGATAGCCTTCGAGAAAATCCAAAATGGATAACCCTTTTGAAGCATCAATTTTGATGATGAGCTTGAATTTATATGTCATAATTCTGCAAATCCTGCACAAAGTGTAAATAACATATGCCCTGGCAATTTAACGTCGAAAGCCAGGGTGGGTAGCCACCCGAATGCATTCTTATCCTGCACACAAGTAGATCACAAGAATCCTTGGCGGTTTACCGCAGGGCGGGTCATAATGCCCATATAGATAGCCAGGGTTTATAACCAAAGCTGTAATTGAAGATAATCAAATATGACATAGATGAAACCTGTGACATTGAATCACCTCGTTGGTTTAAACAATTCTTGTAGTGAGGGTGGTAACCCCAATCTCGAATATTGAGAACTCCTTCCTTAATTTGCCGGATTATGACAATAAACCATACCGAGATATAATAAACGCCGGATTTTCCTTATAACACCGACGACTTGTTAGTCAAAACCATACCGGGTTAATGAACGCCGGATTATAACTGATCATGTACTAACAACTTGTAGTTGAAAGCCAAGTCGGGTCAAGGACGCCGGTTTATCAGAAGATATTATGAACCTCAACAAAGGCGAAAAAACTTGGCAAATAGAACTCAAAAAGAACATGCGAGGCTTTTTACGAGCTGCCAGGCTCCAAATCGAGGCTTTTCATGGGCTGCCAGGCCACTGAATTAACCGTTTCACAAAGCCTCTTAAGATGGACCTCAATCTTTAACCAATCACGTTTTAACTTTGACAAGTTCAGGGTCTATGAGATTGACTGTCAATCGTTCGCGGGTCGTACCAGGTTTACCTGGGCGGAGTGACTTACTTAAAGAAGGCAGGTTAATCCGGGGTTTTAGGTGCGTACATGTAGCTTCCAAGCCTGGCTTGATAGCCTATTACTAGGGTACAGACTCTTAGTTCGTTGCAAAGCAAATAGCCCCCAAGTAACTTCCCTGGTGGCCTTACGCCGATCAAGAAGTGTGACTATGGTTCGAACATAGCCCCCAAGTGATATTATGAGTTATGCTCAAGGGATACCCATGTTTGATTTGTGCTGTGCAACAGACTCTCTTTGGCCCGTTATGATAATATCGGCTTGATAGCCTGATTACCAAAGTAACCAGAACTGTGCTCTTATGACAATATTGGCTTGATAGCCGGATCAATATGTAATCAGAACTCCGCTTTGTAAACAGAAGCCCCCATGTGATCAATAATATGATAAGCCAATAAGGCAGGATAACCCATGTTTGAACTGCACGTCATGGCAACAGGTCCTCTTCGGCGACCTTTAACTTTTTGCAAGAGATAAATTCTTCTTGAACCGGGATTTTGAACAGGATATTGAGAGCGTCAGAGCTTTGCAAGAGATAGTTTCCTCTTAAACCGGATTGTAAACCGAATATTGGAGAGCTTTAGTAAGACTGACGTCCCTTGAGCCGGATTTTAAACCGGATATTTGAGAGCTTCAACGCTTTATGGAAGAGAGATATCTCTTGAACCGGATCTTGAACCGACAATTTTCTGACGGCCTTTAAATTTTCATCAATATGGCGGTGTCCTCCAGAACCGGGTTATCATTCCTTCCAATGACTCGGAGTTCCCGAGTCATGTCATTGTAGCCCCCGAGTCTTAAGATTACTCGAGGAGTTGGCTTGAGACTCTCCATATTTGACCATGATATAAACCGGTATGAGTCCTTCAACAGCGCAATGTTATAATAACCCCGTCCTGCACTGGAGAACTTACAAGCCAGAATAATTGCTCTTTTGAACAAAACAATATAAAATATATGCTGGATGGATTTCACCTGATATGTTAGGCCGGAAACTATTCACCGCGGAGTTGATGATCACTGAAATCCATCACGGGTGAATCGACCATAGGAGCAGAAAGATGAGCCGGTCACGGCGTTGTAAGACGGTGCGGACAAGCAAGTTACCCTCCGCGTTGTAAGCTGGCATGGATGCATGAACCGGTCTCGCAGGTGGACGGGCGAGTCGTCCGTGGCGTTGTAAGACGGCACGGACGGGTGAGTTGGCCAGCGCGTTGGTGTAAAACCAAACTGCAGGGGGCGGCGGCCTGTGCGCGCTTATTGGGCAATTTGCGTGGTCCTGACGAGTTGATGCAGACTGGACCGTCGTGCGGTGGCTTGTACATATCCATTGGGCAGCTTGCCTAGGCAGGTGTGACCCTGATATGCTTGGAGTAAATAATTGTCCTGATGTACTCAGACGACATAAGATCTCATCATATCTGCCATGAACATGGAACCATTTGTCCTGGTATTTTTATGGGATGACCGTGGACGCTGATAAATAATGCTGAACATAGTCTGATAATTTTATGAAATACCACACCCGCTTGGTTGTCCTTTTGTTTTCCCTTGAAGTAATCACTGCCTTAGGATACGTGTCATACCAATTGAAGCCTTGCCACAAGTAGTACTAGTACTTGGTCGTATGCGTGGCACCATGAGCATGCATATACTTGAAACTTTAGGGAAGCTCGCTGATTCACTTTATCTCCAAATTTTCTAGTCTGAATCATGCAAGACCACTGAACGTGTTTGGACAGGCATCGGAATGATTTGAGCTGCCTCCCGTAAGTGAGAATATCATCCTTTTGTGCATCGGTCGGTGTCGTCCTTGTAAATAAAGTTAACCCCACTGCCCAACCTTCTCTGTTATCATGGTGTTGGCAACAGTGTAGCCAATATTGACAGCTCCAATCGCCCAAAAAAAATTGCAGACACAGGCGGCCGAAGCAACACAGCAGCTGAGTAGATGTGAGCCGAGGCCACAACAGCAGAGCTAATCGAAGCAAGGCAGCCTACGGCAGGCGGGTCAGAGGAGCGGGCGGCTCATGGCAAGCCAATGGAGGCACGTCAGCAAGCCCGCCATGAAGGCGGCTTAGAAGCAGAATAGCAGCAAGCGGGATACGGCAGAATGGTCGCAGGTTATGGCGGGTTTTTTGGCGACTCTAGGCGCGGTAGAAGAAACAGCTGACTGAGTATTTTCCTTCCTTCAGGCACCCGGCTGTAGTGGTTTGAAGAAACATGCAGAGTATGCGGGCGGGTCATAGGATCATAGCAGCGCAACCAGGCGTGATCGAGCTGACGCGTGGAGGCCTGCAGTGAGGCGGCTCTCATCACGACGCAAGGCGGCAGTGGTTGAGGAGGCCCTCAGCGAGGTGGAGTCTGGTGGGTTATAGCAGCGGCAGCTCAGGGCGACAAAGCAGAGGCGAGGTCGACTCAGGACCGGCTTGAAGCTATGGGGCTGACTCAGAGGCGAAGCTGCCGGGCTGACTCAGAGGCGAACACAGTGCGAGGCCATAGAGGCGGCACGAGGTGCAGCGGTGGAAACAGCCAGGCGGCTTGGAAGCACGGCGGCGGGTCGGCGAGGCAGCACCTCAGAGCAATCACAACGATAAACGGCAGGGCCGGCTCGGCGGCATACTAGCCATGATAGGGAAGGCGATATAAGCCAACAACCACAGAGCCTGGCCGGAGCCACGTGAGGCACGGTGGTCACGGGGCCGGAACAACGGCGGAGGCGGGCGCCTCAAGGCGAGGACACGGGCGCGGTTCGATGGACGAGTCCGGGTCATGGCCGACCCTGTTTCCGGGTCATGAGAGTGAATCCACCCCCGTGTTTTCCTTCGAATCATGGGCTTCCTTTTCTTTAATACTGTTGGCGCAGTCCGGTTTAATCCCAGTATCTTTCCGTGCTATACACAGACATCGTGTAATCCTCTTGCCTTGGATGGATTGGACTTATCCCTTATTGGACCATCAGCAATGATTTTCTTACCGTGCGGTGACTTTGGTTGACTTCACGTGCAACGCTGTAGCTAATCTGTGTACGTATGCACATACTACTTCAGGCACTAATCATCACATAATGACAAGAGCACACCCTAGAGCAGTTGTACGTCCAACTGGCTTCTTTCTCTGATCATAAACGGATCGGGTCTTAGCACACTTCAGATTCATCACCGATTCGTGGTAGCAGTCAATGGCCACCACGAGCTAACCCAGATTGTACGGATCATCCTGATGACTCCCAAACTGTCACATCCCTAGTTCTGGTATGACCTAGGCTACCCTTCATGTTTGCATCATGTTTAAATTTCATTGAAATTTGAAATGGGGATTTGTGAAACCCTCAGAATCATTTCTGAAAATGACCCAAGTAAAAATTGCTCCAAAAGGGTCCAAGAAAATGCTCATATTGCTCTCTGAAAATATTGGACAAAGATAAAAATCAAATCAATATTTTTAAGAGCTCATAAGTATTTATTTTGGGAATTTGGAATTAATCCAGTAATTATTTGCTTTGGATATATATTTGCTATATATATATAATATATGTCCAAAAATTCGGAATTTTGGTGAGGGGCTTTGGATTAATCCCTTAGGTCCCTGCAAAATTTGACAGAATTAAATAAATTAGTTTAGTATTATTTTTAAGCAGAAACAAATGTCACAAAATAGAAAAAAAAACAAAAATAGAAAAGAAACTTACCTGCGGCCAGCTCCCGTGCTGGCCCAGCACTGTGCGGCCTGGCCGGCCCAGTTGACCAACCCAGACCACCTGCCCCCCTCCCCTGTCGTCTTCCTCCCGCCAGGAGAATGGGCGTGTGTCCGGCGCGCGCGCACGCTCCGCGCGCCACGCGAGCTGCTTGCCTGGCCTCTTCCTCGACGCCCTGGCCGCCACGGACGACGCCACGCGCCCCCCTGGACCCTCTCACTCTCCCCAGTCCTCTCCCCTTCTCTCTCTCGCTCTCTCCTGCGAACGCCCGAGCGCCGCCGTCGCCACCACTCACCGTTGCCGCGCCCACCGTCAAGGCCTCGCTCTCGCTTCCTGCCCAGACGCTCCGCATCGTCTTCCTCGTCATCTCCACCGAGCCAACCAGCCGGGACACTCCGTAGTGTCATCATCGCCACCGTCTTCAACCTCGGGAGCCGGTCACCGCCGACGTCGATTCGCCGTCGCCAAGCCGTCCCCAAGCAAGCTGAGCCCCTCTTCGTGATCGCCGTGAGCCCCGCCATCTTCCCCCCCCCCTCTCCCATGTTCATTTGCGTGCTATAGGCATGCTAGCCACCGGACCGAGAGCTCACCGCCGCCGCGCTCGTCGTCGCTGGAGAATAGGCTAGCAACCTTCGCGTCCGAGCACTGCTACGTGTTTAGCATGCTCCCAGAAACCCAACACCACCATCAGCTAGTCCTCCCGTGCACCGCAACGTCGACCCCGAGCTTGACCGAACTCCGGCCGCCGCGGACTTGCTCGCCGTCGTTGGCTCCGGCCACCATAGGCCCGGCCTCCACCACCACTAGACGCGCGCCTGCAAGAGCTCTCCAACGAGCCCAAGAACAGCCTCGCCCGTGCCCTGTGGGTGTTTTCCGAGCCGCGCCACCATCTCGGGCCTCGCCGGCGTCAAGCCGCCGGTCGGTTTTGACCCGCTGACCGGGGTTTGACCTTCCCCTTGTGTCACTAACGCGTGGGCCACCCCCCTGACTTTTTGGTTAGTATTAGCTTAACACTAATTAACTAGGTTAGTTAGCTAGTTAGTCACTGACCAGTGGGCCCGGCGCCCACTAATCCTAATTAGACAAATTAAACACCCTGTTAACTAACTGAGTCATTGACGTGTGGACCCCACACATCAAGTTTGACTTGGTCAGCGCCATTGACTTGCTGACGTAAGCATGATGCTGTGCTGACACAATATATCATTTTCTGGTATTAAAATAAATTAGGAAATTCCAGAAAATGATATAAACTTCAAAAATTCATAGAAATTGAACCGTAGCTCAGATTGAAATAATTTATATATGAAAAATTATCAGAAAAATTCAATCTATCCATCTGTACCAGTTTCATGCATGTCAAACCAACTTATACCTACTGTATAAGTGAAACACTAAAATGGCTTATATAAAGAGCTTATTTTGGAGATGTATTTGAATCTTTGGTTCAAATGGATTTCATCCAAATAAAAGCTAGTTGCATTAGCTCAATCAGCATCACATATTCATGCCATGATCATGCATCATATTGTTGCATATGCTTGTGTTTGATTATCGACACCGTTCCTTCTCGATAGGTCCTGCTCCGGAGACCGATCCAGAGTACCTGTCAGAAGAGCAGTGCCCCCTTGTTGATCTATCAGGCAAGCAAACCCCCTTGTTCATTTCGATACAATCCTACTCTCTCGCTCCTGCTCTCATTTATTGCATTAGGACAACAATGATTCAACTGCTACTTTGTGTTGCGGTAGTTGAACCCATTCCTCTGCATGACCTGTCATTGCCACAGTAACTAGTTGAAACCCACTAGCATGTGTAGGAGTTGATTGAAGCCATTGTTTTGTTCCT
This sequence comes from Triticum urartu, assembly GCF_003073215.2. Taxonomy (NCBI): domain Eukaryota; kingdom Viridiplantae; phylum Streptophyta; class Magnoliopsida; order Poales; family Poaceae; genus Triticum; species Triticum urartu. The sequence continues at coordinate 307,697,056 of NC_053022.1, forward strand.
ACCATGCCATGCTTGCTATTGCTTAGAGTGTGTCGGATCTGATTCATTGGGAATGAATTGGAGTACAGTGCTATGTTCTGATGTTGAGAGTTAAGCGTGTGAACACGATTTGGTAAAGGTAGTGGTGAGAGGCCATGTAGGAGTACATGGTGGGTTGTCTCACTAGAACCGTCCTTAAGCACTGAGTTCTATGTATGTTGTCCAATGACTCGATACTACCACACATTGGGTTCCGGTAACTCGACCCCTGTCGACTTATTAACCAACTTGATCTCTGTCCAGGAGTCGCAACTAGTTTTTGGTGTTTGTAGGTAGTGTTAGTAGTCTACTAAGTGGCACCCGGCCAGGTGGGTTTGGGACAGACTAGGCACAGTGGCACGGTGTACCAAGTGGCACCTGGATGGTGGGCTTGGGAACCTTGCTCACATCATTTGGGGCCATGAGCGACACCCCGGCCGGATCTCCTTGCGGATGGAACCCGAATAGTCGATAAACCTGGATGAGAGACCTGTGTGGTTAGTCAGGTCGTGGCCGACACCCTCGCCAGGCTTCCGCTTGAAGGTTGCCGAGGTACATGACATGTACATGGTGATAAGTGGTGAGAGCGTGTGTGAAGAAGTACACCCCTGCAGGGTTATCATGATCTATTCGAATAGCCGTGTCCATGGTTATGGACTTCTTGGATGCTTACGTGGTACATAGAAAACTTGAATTGGATACTCTAAAATGCTCAAGACAAGTGTGAGTGCTATGGATGGCTTTCTCGTAGGAAGACGAGGATGAATCCATATTAGTGTATTGATGTGGTGATTAGTGGACTCGTGTGCGCTGCCTCACCTCAACGAAGTTTCTCGTTATCGTAGAACAGGATAGCCATTGAGTCAAAGCTGGCTTGCTGCAACTAAACCCCCCATTACCTTCTTGATACAAATGCATGTACGATAGGATCTGATGTAAGTCTTGCTAAGTACCTTTGTACTCATGTTTGCTTTATTTATGTTTTGCAGGTGAGACATCTGTCTCACTAGTACTACCGCTTGGACTTCGACGAGTAGCTTGTTACCTCAGCTACGATCTTGTACCCTTGGGAGGGACGTGTAGATAGTCAGGCTTCTTAGCCTTTTTCTTTTGTAGTTGTCTGTACTCAGACATGTAATGCTTCCGTTGCTTGTATGCTCTGAATGATGGGTCATGTGACCCCTGTTTGTATTTAATGCTATGTGGCTCTTCTGGGCCTTTATCTATATGAGTTTGCGTTATGTTGTGATGCCATGTTGTACAGCACATACTTGCATGTTATGCGTACGTGTGACGTGTATTGCTATGTGTGGGATCTGACAATCTAGTTGTTTATCCTTGGTAGCCTCTCTTATGGGGAAATGTAGTCTAGTGCTTCCTTGAGCCATAGTAGTCCGCTACAGCCCGGTTCACCGGAGTCCTGCTAGCCCAGCACTACTGCTCAGGACACTTGACTGGCCGGCATGTGTTTCATTTTGTTCCTGTGTCTGTCCCTTCGGGGAAATGTCACGCGGTGACATCCGGAGTCCTGCCTAGCCTGCTACAGCCCGGGTTCCCCGGAGTCCTGTCAGCCCAGTGCTACAGCCCGGCTTCACACGCTGCTGACCGACATGCTCGATGTGAATCATGTATGCCAGTCCCCATAGGTTAGTGCCGCTTTGGGTTCACGACTAGCCATGTCGGCCCGGGTTCTCTATCAGATGGATGCTAGCGACACAATCATATACGTGAGCCAAAAGGCACAAACGGTCCCGAACCAGGGTAAGGCGACACCAGTGGGAATACCATGCGTGAGGCCGCAAAGTGATATGAGGTGTTACCGGCTAGATCGATGTGACTTGGAATCGGGGTCCCGACACAAACTGCCAACGAAATTCTTTCTTTGAGCCTGACTCTTTGAATCGGAATTGATGTAGATCCTTCTTCATCCGGCAAATTATGAGCTTCTCAATCCCTAGGAAAGCTCCCTTCAAGAACTCAACACCATCGTGCGCGAGCCCCACGGTGGGCGCCAACTGTCGTGGAATTGTCACGGCATATGTCCTTAGTGTGAGGACTTAGTCGCGAGGCCAACGCATCTATGTGGTAGCTTGAGAGGGGTTGAGCGGGATGAGAGGCACGATGTTTTACCCAGGTTCGGCCCCTCACATTGGAGGTAAAAGCCTACATCCTGCTTCATTGATATTGATAATGATGATCATGGTTACAAGAGTGCTCTATCTCAAGAGCTATTGTCTAAACCTAGCTTGTCCAACTTGTGGAACTTGTGAATCTTGTCCCTTTTGGGGAGCCCTGCCCCTCTTTATATATGTTGAAGGGGTGGGTTACATGTGGAGTCCTATTAGGATTAGGACTAGTCTATCTTCTAATACAAAGCGGATACAAGTCTGGGTCTTGACTCCTTGTAAGGGAAATATTATTCACATCTTTTCTCTTAAACCAGCCCACCATTAACATAAACCGACCTTCTGGGCCTTGGGACTTGTCACTCGTCGGTCCCGCTCGCCGGGTTACTAGTGAGTCATAATGTTTAGTCAGGTTGCTTGTAAACCGTCTGGTCAGTGCGGGTCGCCAGTGAATTGCCAAGTCCAGCCGGGTTATACTTCCGACCGGGTTATGCCACGGGGTATATCCCCAATAGGTTCCTTTCCCTGGGTAAGCATGACCTAAAGTGCATGTCCGGACTGCGATAGAAAACGCAGGAAAAACATCTGGGGGCAGATATGGAGAATAAATAAAAATCATCTTTTGTTCACCAACCGAATATTCCCTTAAGAACGCTAGCTTTCGGCTTCACCCAGTCTAAGGTACACATCCGGCTGACCCGGCAGTAACAATCGCATAGGTGCTCCCCTTATGCCCTAGCCGAATTAACGGGAACGGAGGGCATAAATACAAGAGCCAGGCAACCCAGTTTGGCCAAAACTTAAGTCATATCGATGCATATAATGTTGAAAAAAGGTACATGCGGAAGTATAACACATGTGTGGGACATGAGGCCCAGATAAATAATTTAAGTTTCTGTGAAAGAAGCCCCCAGGTATGAAGAGTGCGGCAAGCGCATCTGTAATGTGCAAGTGAGTCACAAGGTGGCCCTTGAAGGCCTAGAGAAATAATAAAATAAATAAAGAAAGAAAAACAAGACAGATAATGCATATGCGAAAAATGGACAAAGGGAGGGGACTAACATAGAGTCCGGTGCTAGGCGTAGAATCTTCGGATCCTGGCCGTGTTCCATGGGTTTGGCTCGAGTCGACTAGTCGACGCATCCCGCAGTCGGTACGCTCCACCGGTCAGAACTTGGTCAATAACGAAGGGACCTTCCCATTTGGGCTCGAGTTTGTTCTTTTTCTTATCCGGCAGGCGTAGAACTAGTTCGCCAACATTATAAGTTTTGGCCCGTACTTCTCTGCTTCAGTATCTGCGAGCCTGTTTCTGATAAAATGCGGAACGGGCTTTGGCTACATCGCGCTCCTCCTCCAAGGTGTCCAGACTGTCCTGCCAATCGAGCTCGGCTTCTCTTTCTTCGTACATGCGCACTCGAGGTGAGTCATGAATTATGTCACAGGGCAAGACTGCCTCTGCGCCGTACACCATAAAGAAGGGTGTATATCCGGTACTATGATTCAGCGTGTTAGACTCTGTTAAGGAGCGCACTAATCTGGGTTTAATGCCGCTCATTATAAGACCGTTTGCTCGCTCGACTTGACCGTTGGTTTGTGGGTGATAGACTGAGGCATAATCGAGCTTGATGCCCATTTTGCTGCACCAGAGTTTTACCTCGTTGGCCGTGAAATTCGTGCCATTATTAGTGATGATGCTGTGGGGGACGCCATAACGGTGTACAACCCCGGATATGAAGTCTATCACTGGTCCGGATTCGGCTATTTTAACAGGTTTGGCCTCTATCCATTTGGTGAATTTATCCACCATGACCAATAAGTATTTTTTCTTGTGGGTTCCCCCTTTAAGGGGTCCAACCATATCAAGCCCCCAGACCGCAAAGGTCCATGTAATGGGGATTGTTCGGAGGGCGTTGGGTGGCATGTGGCTTTGATTTGCAAAGAGCTGGCAACCGGCGCAGCGTTGGACCAAGTCCTGTGCATCTGCCCGGGCCGTTGGCAAATAGAATCCTGTACGGAAGGCCTTGCTTACAAGAGCCCGGGCTGCGGCGTGATGACCGTCGAGTCCGGCGTGAATTTCTGCCAAAAGGTTCCGCCCTTCCTCTTCGGAGATGCACCTTTGAAGGACTCCGGTAGTGCTATTTTTGTACAATTCTCCCTCATGGACCCTGTAGGCCTTGGATTGCCGCACTATGCAGCGTGCCTTATTTTGGTCCTCCGGAAGTTCCTGTCTAGTTAGGTAGGCTAGGAATGGTTCTGCCCACAGGGCAATAATGGCCATTATTTCATGGGATGAAGGTGTTATTTCGGTGGCGGAGCCTCCGATTGTGTCAGAGAGTTCGGTATCGGGTATTTTGGCCGGGTCCGGACTGTTGTTACCGGTGTCCCCTTCCCATACTACGGATGGCTTGAAGAGCCTTTCCAAAAATATGTTGGGGGGACCGCATCAAGTTTTGCGCTGATGCGGGCGAGGATATCCGCCGCCTGATTGTTTTCCCGAGCCACATGGTGAAATTCGAGCCCCTCGAATCGAGCTGACATTTTTAGGACGGCGTTTCGATATGCCACCATTTTCGGATCCTTGGCGTCAAAGACTCCATTTATTTGGGATATTGCGAGGTTTGAATCCCCACGCACCTCCAGGCATTGAATGCCCATGGAGACTACCATCCGAAGACCATGCAACAGAGCTTCGTATTCGGCTGCGTTGTTGGAGTCTATATACAATACTTGCAATACGTACTGAACGGTATCTCCGGTTGGGGATGTCAGGACGACGCTAGCCCCTAGACCAGCTAGCATTTTAGAACCGTCGAAGTGCATGATCCAAGTGGAGTATGCGCCGCACTCTTTAGGGAGTTCGGCCTCCGTCCATTCGGCGATGAAGTCGGCCAATACTTGCAACTTAATGGCTCGTCGAGGTTTGTATGTTATGTCGAGCGGGAGGAGCTCAATGGCCCATTTGGCAATCCGGCCCGTAGCGTCGCGGTTGTTTATAATATCATTAAGTGGCACTTTCGAGGCTACTGTAATCGAGCACTCTTGAAAGTAGTGTCGCAGCTTCCGCGATGCCATGAATACCGCATATGCTATCTTTTGGTAATGCGGGTACCGTGATTTGCCTGGAGTGAGGACAGTGGATACATAGTATACCGGCTTCTGAAGAGGGAATTTATGTCCGTCCGCTTCCCGTTCGACAACGAGCACCGCACTTACAACTTGATGAGTTGCCGCAATGTACAATAGCATTGGTTCGCCGATGTTTGGTGCGGCCAAGATTGGGTTGGTTGCCAAGATGGCCTTTATTTCTTCCAATCCGGCTGTGGCCGCGTCCGTCCACTCGAAGTGTTCGGTGTGCCGAATGAGGCGATAAAGGGGTAAAGAATTTTCTCCTAAGCGGGAGATAAAGCGGCTTAGAGCCGCCACGCATCCAGTTAACTTCTGGATTTGTTTGAGGTCTGTTGGGGTAGCCAACTGTGACAAAGCTCGGATTTTGGCCGGATTAGCTTCAATACCTCTACTGGAGACAATGAAACCCAGGAGCTTTCTGGCTGGTACGCCGAAAACGCATTTTTCCGGATTGAGCTTGATGTCGTATGTTCGGAGGTTGTCGAATGTGAGCCTCAAGTCGTCTATCAAAGAGTCGACGTGTTTTTGACGACCACATCGTCTACGTATGCCTCTACTGTTTTGCCGATTTGTTTCTCCAGACATGTCTGAATCATGCGCTGATATGTTGCGTCGGCGTTTTTGAGCCCAAAAGGCATTGTGTTAAAGCAGAAGGGACCGTATGGTGTGATGAATGCCGTTGTGTCTTGGTCAGACTCCGCCATCTTGATTTGGTGGTAACCAGAGTATGCATCGAGGAAACACAATGACTCGTGTCCTGCGGTAGCATCAATGATTTGATCGATGCGTGGGAGGGGAAGGGATCCTTTGGGCAAGCTTTATTGAGGTCTTTGAAATCGACACAAATGCGCCAGGATTTGTCCTTCTTTGGTACCATCACCAGGTTTGCTAGCCAGTCCGGGTGTTTTATTTTTTGATGAATCCGGCCTCCAATAACTTGGCTAGTTCCTCTCCCATGGCCTGTCTCTTAGGTTCGGAGAAACGCCGAAGAGCTTGCTTGACCGTCTTGGATCCCTTTAGGATATTGAGGCTATGCTCGGCCAGCCTGCGTGGGATTCCTGGCATGTCTGAGGGATGCCAGGCGAATATGTCCCAGTTCTCGCGCAGGAACTCTCGTAGTGCGGCATCCACAGCGGGGTTTAACTGTGCCCCGATGGAGGCTGTTTTTGTGGGGTCCGTTGGGTGGACTTGGAATTTGACTATTTCATCTGCTGGTTTAAAAGAGGTGGACTTGGATCTCTTGTCAAGTATCACGTCGTCCCTGTCCACTGTGGAGCGTAGCGTGGTTAATTCCTCAGCCGAGAGGGCTTCGGATAATGCCTCGAGGGCCAGTGCGGCTGTTTTGTTTTCGGTGCAGAGTGCTATGTCCGGATCACTAGCGAGAGTGATGATTCCGTTGGGCCCGGGCATTTTGAGCTTCATGTACCCGTAATGGGGTACGGCTTGGAAGATTGTGAACGACTCCTGTCCTAAAAGAGCGTGATAACCGCTGCTGAACGGGGCCACTTGGAATGTAATTTCTTCGGACCTGTAATTATCCGGCGTGCCGAATACCACATCTAGTGTGATTTTCCCGGCACAGCATGCTTCCCGACTGAGGATGATTCCTCTAAAGGTTGTGCTACTTTGCTCAATGCGGTTCCAGTCTATTTCCATCTTTTGAAGAGTTTCCTCATAGACGAGGTTTAATCCGCTGCCACCGTCCATGAGTACTTTGGTGAGTCGAAAGCCATCCACGATTGGACTAAGGACCAGTGCGGCTGGTGCACGGGCTGTTCGGAATTTAGGTTTGTCACTGGCATTGAATATAATAGCCGTGTCACTCCATGGATTTATTGCTGCTACTTGGCAGATTTTAGACATGCTGCGGAGTGTTCGCTTGCGCCTATTATTTGACGCGAAGGTCTCAAAAAATGTTAACACCGTATTGTTATCCACGGGATGGTGCTCTGTGGTATTTGGGATAAGAAGATCCTCACCACTTTTGGCCACCTGCCGGAGTATCCAACATGCTCTAAGGCTGTGCGTTGGTATTATATCCGCTGTACTATGAATTTTGCAGGGCCCATTGAGCCATCCCTCCACTACGGTTCCATGCCCTGTAGAGGGTTTTTGCTTTTTGATAGTTGACCCAGGTGTATTGTGATAATGCACCCTTTTATTTTGGACTGGGTTTGTATTCAGGGCCGGATTATCCCAAAAGTTTGTTTCGGTTTTCCAGGCACTTTCCATCGCACAGTACTTTCGTACTATGGACGCCAAGTCAGCGAAGCGTGTTATCTCACGGTGATTTATGGCGTTAAGGATTCCCTTGTCCGTGCAATTATTGCAGAAAAATAGGATTGCATCTTCCTCGCGACAGTCCTTAACCTTCTTCATCGCAAGGAGGAATCTGGCCCAATAGTGATGTACTGTTTCCTGGGGCTCTTGCCTGATGTGCGAAAGATCGCTTATGTTTGGGTGGGTGGGTGGAATTGAATCCGAACCCTCACCCGATCTGGGATCCAGGGGCCGAGGAGTTTCCAATTTTGGAAGTTCCGGTTCCGGGATGTTACCCTATAATCCTGGCCCGCTGCCTAACTCTAAGTTTAGGGATTGGATGTTGTCCTCCCGCGAACGGGCGTCCGACTCGGAGGCTCGGGAATCCGGACATAGCTTGTCCTCAAGATAGAGGAAAGGTCGCCGCATTGTTCCTCCACCACTTCAATATGATGGGTGACCGGTGGAGAGTTAATCTCCCTTTGATCGGGTTTAAGCCCAATCCGATCATAGTCCGTAGCGACTCCCAAGGCGGCGATGCGATCCAAGAGCTCATTTAAGGAGGCGAGCTCCATTGGATCCATCTGTTCGGCGAGTGCTGATTTGACGTGGAGGTTGTTTTCGATGACCCGAGAAGTCATCGTCGGCGCGGCGGCCGAACGGGCGGTCATGATGAAACCGCCTAGCCGGAGAGTTTGGCCGACAGCTAAAGCTCCTCTAGTAGTAGTACCATCTCTAAAGACGAGACGAGACATCCTTCCTTCGGGCAACTGCAGAGAGGAACTCTCAATGAAAGCACCAATGTCGGTGTCAAAACCGGCGGATCTCGGGTAGGGGGTCCCGAACTGTGCGTCTAAGGCGGATGGTAACAGGAGGCAGGGAACATGATGTTTTACCCAGGTTCAGGCCCTCTTGATGGAGGTAAAACCCTACGTCCTGCTTGATTAATATTGATGATATGGGTAGTACAAGAGTAGATCTACCACAAGATCAGAGAGGCTAAACCCTAGAAGCTAGCCTATGGTATGATTTTATGTTATTGTTGTGTCCTACGGACTAAAACCCTCCGATTTATATAGATTCCGAAGGGGGCTAGGGTTACACAAGGTTGGTTACAAAGGAGGAGATATACATATCCATATTGTCTAGCCTGCCTTCCACGCCAAGTAGAGTCCCAGCCGGACACAAGACGAAGTCTTCAATCTTGTATCTTCAGAGTCCAACAGTCCGGCCAAAGGATATAGTCCGGCTGTCCGAAGACCCCCTAATCCAGGACTCCCTCATGGAGCCTCGAAGCCCAGACCCACTGCGCCGCCCCGCCGGAGACTTGGAGCCTCGGAGACCCACTGCGCCGCCCCGCCGGAGACCCACTGTGCCGACCCACCCACTGCGTCGTCTCCGCTCCGGCCACCACCTCATCGTGGTCAGGTAATCCCTCTCTCCTCCCTCCCGGCCATGCCCTCCCAGCCATGCGCTCTTCTTCTTTGTTTTGCTAGGTTTAGGTCAAATCCCTCTCGAATTTAGGTCAAATTAGGTTCAAATCCCTCTCGAATTTAGGTCAAATTAGTTTTAGCAATAAGAATTCAGGAAGCTTGCTTGAGTTTGTGTCCTTTAATGTGTAAATCTGCAATTCTAGCCACTGTTTGTAGTTGTAGCCACTCCTTGAAAATTCAGTTTTGAAAATTCAGTTTATTCAGTTACTGAAAATTCAGTTAATTCAGTTAGGCACACAAATTTCAGAACTTTGGTGTGCCCTAGTACTTGGTGTTTGTAGAAAACCAGGAGTGTCAATGTGCCCGAGTACTTGATGTTCACTTTTTTTGCTATCTAAATTGGGTGTCATTATTTTGTTTGCACCTATTGTTATATGGGTGAAACTTCACTTGTTTTTAGGCTAGTGGAGGGTGTTGCTTTATTCTATAAAGATGATGATCATCTTTTACAGAAAACAATTTGTGTGCTAAACAAAGGTTAGGTTCAGAGATAGTGCTGCATTGTTGAGTTTTACTCCTTTTGATGTAGTAAATTTATTGACTGGTGTTTATCTTACCCTGTTCCATTGAGTAGTAAATCATTATTGGCTTGTATAGATGTCAGCATTCTCCCTTTCTACTCATTTTGGAGAACTTGTTCTTCACTTCTAAGAGTTGTTGTATTGAATGGTAGTTCTCATCCATTGGGGTTTTGATTGACATGGCACATTTGAAATGGAGTTTTATATATCTTTAGCATGCTTTAAATTATAAAATTCTAATATTCAGTATTGACAGGTTATTGAGGTAGTTGATATGGACACAAAGCAGTGTTAACTGTTAGTCTGATATGAATCTAAAAGTGTTGATTTTCCTTGGTATATGTTGTCTTCAGTTTTGGCAGGAGTTCAGAACAGTTAGGCAAAGGTCATGCCTCCGACCATCATGTCGTGATGATTTTGCAGGTACCCCGAGAGGCCCTTGAGTTTGCTGGAATGTCGATTAACTTCCGTTCCGGCAAATTCGGGTACTCCATATGTCCTATTTTCAGCAAAGGTCATGTTGAAATTTTCTGTGAATTTTAGCATGACTTTGCTAAAAATAGGACATATGGGGAACTTGTGACTAATGCATGGTCTGGGGTATCTTAGTACTTAATTAAGTAGGATAAACTGCCCCTTTATTCTTGCTGCATTAAACCATAGGTGGCAATAGAGCCAAGTGATTAGACCCAAATTAGAATTCTCCGTCCCAGCTTAGCTTTTAGGATGCCTCGGTGTCGACAAACCCTAAATTATAAAACCTTGGCTTTTAGGGTGCCTCGGTGTCGATAAAAACCTAAATGATGAAAGCTTAGGCTTTTAGGGTGCCTCAGCGTCGATAAACCTTAAATGATGAAAGCTTATCTTTTAGGATGCCTCATGTTCGACAAACCCTAAATGATGAGACCATGATCTTGTTCCTTGACAATAACCAACTTTTTGACCAAATTTTTTTCCTATTTAGAGCGAAACATGGCCCACAACGATGAGGCCGGCGGTTTGGGCAAGCAATTCTGGGAGCTGTCCCAGGAGATGGAGGAAGAACCTCACCGCTATGAGGACGCCGGGGAAGACACCGATCCTGACTACACAACCCCTAGTGGCGTCGGGGATGACACCACTGATGGTGCCGCCGAGGATACCACCACTGTTGATGGCAGCGCACACATAGATGGCAGCCAACCAAAGAGGCAACGGAAGGACCGGCGCCCGAACGTGCTCCGCACCGTCAAGGAGGAATTTACTCAAGTGAACTCCGACGGGCATCCAACGGCGCCCAAAGAATTAGTCAAGGGGTACTCACTTCAGCTCGGGTGCATTCTCCGGAGCACCATCTCGATCAACACCGAGAACCTAAGGCATAAGGACCGAGGCAATTTGTGCAACCTCCTCTTCACAAAGCTGCACGAATGATACAAGTTCCCCACTGACTTTGTAAACACACGCCTCTCAGGGAATAAAGTGAACAGTGCCGCCCTCACGACGATGAGCATGGCCCTGTCTACTTGGAGAAGCGCGGTGAAGAGAATGATTGACAACGGTGATAGTTATGAGAAGATCAAGGCGAAAAATCCTTCGATCAGCAAAGATGACTACAAGGATTTCAAGATCAAGCGCGAGAGCAGCGCAACCTCCGAATCAAGTCAGTGGGGGAAACAAATGCGGGAGTTGAATTTAGGGGAACACAAACTCGGTCCCCGCAGTTACAGAGTGGCGGAGCCTATATGGTCCAAGGAGGACGCGGAGCGTGCCGAGCAAGTCCTACCGCCCCGCTTCGAGAAATACCGTGACAAGCAGACCAGGAACTATCTCAGGGCCCGGTATAATGAGGACCCGGTAACAAAGGAGCTTACCACGGATTCGAAGACCAGGGCTCTTGAGCTTGTTCTGGTAAGGAATACACCCCCGCGTAATTAGCTCCATATGGTTGCATTCTAATTAATGAAGCCAAATTTCTAAATGGTTCACATTCCTTCCGCAGGAGACTAAAAGCAGTAGCGCGGGGTCGTCTCAGAGCACCCCTTGGGACAGCACTCTAAATAGGGCGTTGAACATAATGAAAAACAAGGATAAGCTCAGTAAGTCGTCGTCAGCTGGTCGTGTGGCTGACAAAGGCTTGTCCACAAAATGGTCGTCATACTATAACGCTGGTGGGCGAAAGGAGAGAAAGACCAGCTCGAAAAGCCAGTCGCGCGAGGTTCAAGAACTAAAGGCACAAGTGGCACGGATTCTGGAGATTGTCCAAGAGCAAGTGCAACAAAAACTGGGATCGACGCTCACCGCCATTGTGCCTACCTTGATTCAGGGGCTGACGACGTGGATTGCGGGCAGCCAACAGGGGCCGCCCCCGGTTCCCAGCTTCACGGCCAGCAACTCGCACAATGCGCAGGCGGCGCCATTGGTGTCACCAGCGGAGGCGGTATTGGTGTCTCCGACGCCGGCACGGGCATTGGAGCTTAATGCACCTAGGTGTACGACGGCCGACACCTCGGCAGCAAGCGGCCCCTTCGTCAGTTGCACGCCCGCCGTTGGCGGTGCCTCGACATTAGCCGAGCTCGACGCCATCACGATAACTAATTAAGCCTCTCAGCCGATGACTTCATATCCTTGCCTTGGACTGGGCATCCCTGACACCCTACATGTTTTCGCAGGGTGCCGCCGATGTTCCATGCACTCTCCTGCACTTCATGGGCAGCGAGTTGATCGATGTCGCCAAGGGCAGAATCGCTCAACCGGGCAACCCCGTGTTCCAAGGTAATCTGATGCCACCCACCGTGTATAGGGTTGAACTGGTTCGGGTGCTGCCAGGCTGCGACGAGTTGTTACCTCCGATTCGACCCGCTGGGGCCGATGAAGATGATGTGATGACCCTCAACGCCTGCGTAAGCTGGCCCCTGCTTTGGCCGAAGAGCCGGATTCGTTTGGGGCGAGGGACACCACCCCACAGACAACACCGCCACTCGTGCCGGCGCCAAGCCATGGCAAGACCGCCGCAACACAACCGGACATGCCGGACATCCCTATGGCATAGGATCCGAACATGCATATGGCACAGGATCTGGACGACAATGACAACAACGACGGTACATTTACCAACATCAATAAGTACTTTGCCGAACATGGGTACGGTGACGAATTCTTCGGGCCTCCTTCTCAAGAACTCAACCCTGAAAAAGATGACCGCGATCATGCTGGTACCGCGGTGAAACCAAATTGCAACACGCGTCGTCTGGCGTTCAGTTCTCAGGAGACGCCTCCAGCTGCCGCCTTCACCGAGCCTCAGATAGCCGAGGTGCCAAATATTATCAGCCCCAACACACTCAAGAAGGCGGTCTGTGAGCAGAACTCGATCCCATTACAGCAGAAGAAGAAGGGACGGAAAAGAAAGAGTAACAAGGGTGCTAGCCAGCCGGCACCGAGTACGATCCGTGCTCAGGACGGTCCACCTTCACCTAAGGATATCTCGAGGAGGGTGCATGTGGCAGGTAGGCCGATGCTACCGACTAATCTGCTCAATGCTGCAACCGGTGCTATGCGGAGTCTGCATGACAGTGTTCTTTCTTTGGAGAAGCGGCGTCTCTCCGAGAATGATGTGGCATACCCGGTTTTCGTGGCCAAGGTGCCAGAGGGCAATGGCTTTGTGGATAACACCATCGGGGGTACGATCGTCCTGCGGTTTGATGACATCTTCGCTATGTTTAACCTTCATCCGCTGCACTACACCTTCGTTCGGCTATTTTCGCTGAGTATGGAGATGCGGATCATTAGAGACAAGACCCCGGACATCGTGATAGTCGACCCCTTCTACATGCGTGCCAAGATCTTGGGCAGTGCTGGGGACCGGCAAGTCGCGAGTTCTTACCTCGAAGGCATCATTCTGGCAAACCCAGATAAGGATAACTTCCTCTTGCCTTACTTTCCTGAGTAAGTCATCCCCTCACCACCCCGTAACATATGATTTCTTAGATTTTGATCATTCTTTTTTTCTAACATTCCATGTTTTGTGCGGTGACACACATTGCACACTCATCCTCTGAAGCCCGAAATATTCCATGGCAACATATTTCGACTCAGACCGTCAGTCAAAGAAAGACTACACAAATATCAAGAATGTTCTTGATGATGTTCTCCCCGGCTATGCCAGATCTGGAGGCACCTTCACCAGGCCAGTTCGTAGGTATGGCAAGCACGTATTCGCCCACACTACGACGTTCCCCTGCGTCAAGTAGCTGCCTGGCAGTCATAAGTATGCCTACTACGCCCTCCATCACATGCGGGCGATCGTACGGGACCATAATCACCTTCTACCAAATAATCTCAAAGATTGGGCTGCAAGATTGTCGGCAATCCAGGACGCGGACATCAGACAAGAATTCTTTCGCATCCAGTCGGAGTTTGCAGAAATCATCCATCAAGATGTCCTTCGTACCTCGGGGCAGTTCTACCTCAGATATCAACCGTCCAATAGTGAGATAGACACAACGCTACAAATGCAGGCTAACAATGCCCGTGATTTCATGACCATCACGAGAGACAGCGGCTTCATCCACGCTCTGGTCCCTGAGTCGAGTCGAAAGCAGTGATGCTATGTGTAGTTCTGAAACATCGATTTGCTCATGTTGTAATTAAACTTTAATGAACTTGTATGTCTCTTTGGTTTGGACAGTCGTTCAACTTATATGTAATCGATGCTATTTATTAGTAAGACCATGAATCGTGCTACTAATGTGTTGCTTTTCTCTTCCGATCCTTTTGTTGCAAACTTATATATTGCTTATGTATTGTTTGTGAATTGTTACTAACATTTTGTTTGGCTAGTGCATAGAGATGCCATCGTATGTCGTGTACAAGGGTAAGGTTCCCAGAGTCCACGACGACTGGGAGGAGTGTCCGAGACAGGTTCACCGTTTCAGCGGTAACAGTTACAAAGGGTACACCACTAGGGCAGAGGCGGAAGTTAGATATACGCTCTATCTAGCGGGAGAGAGGAGGGACAGTTGGAGGAAGCGGATGAAGACCAGTTTCATCGCGATGATGCTCATCGTGATGACCGCAGCTCTATTCTATGTGATGGTAGTTTAGATGATCGATATCGACTTGTAATGTGAAGACAAACTCGCTACTCACGGTTTCGAGACTTGTAATGTTCTAACTTTGTTCGGTATTTTAAATTCGGAGACTAATATGATGAATTGTATTCAGAGACTAATCTTCTATTGTATTCGATAAATCTGTTGTTTATATGTTGTGCTCTCTATATTATGTGCAGTAATATGTTTTGTAACCTGTGCAAATATCATAAAAGAAAAAAAATCCCTAATATTCATACTAGTGGCGCACCACTCAACACACTAATGGCGCACTACAAAAAAGACTCTAATGGCGCATCATCCACTAGTGCACCATTAGTATGCCAAAGCACATGGGTAAATATGCCCCCCTGGGAGGCATACTAATGGCGCACCGTGGGCTATACTAATGGCGCACTACATGGTGCGCCATTAGTAAAAAATACAAATGGCATGATACTAGTGGCACACTTGTAGTGCGCCATTAGTAGGCAAAATAGGTGCGCCACTAGTAGGCCTTTTCCTAGTAGTGGATGCACAATCAAGTATGATGCATGTCCGGTTTAAAGAGGCATGGCATGACAAAGTGCACAAACAAAACTACAAGTTAAGTGGAGCTCAATATGCAACGAGTTGCATATTGACGAAACACCACATTACATTATTTAGTTTGCTCTCGTTTAAGCTACTCAACAAGTTTAAATGTTCTTAACATGGCAAGAGGTGAGGCGTAAGTAAACTAACTATTTAGGCAATTTCAAATGAGGCCGGAAACATCAAACAATAATTCCGGAAAATCCCCACATGTCATTTAGCAATTTGACACAACAACAATTTTAAACATTTAAATGTGGTTATCATGATGCGAATGACATATACAAGTTTTATGAAATTTTATGAAAATGTTGACATGAGCATGTTATGAAGCATTTTGTCACCATGGAGGAAACAAAAGGGGTGCCACGACAGCTACGACGGAAATGGTGCCACAGCGGCGAAACGGAAATGATGCCACAGCAACATTCCGATGATTCGGTAGCTGATACGTCTCCAACGTATCTATAATTTTTGATTGCTCCATGCTATATTATCTTATGTTTTGGACATTATTGGGCTTTATTATTCACTTTTATATTATTTTTGGGACTAACCTATTAACCGGAGGCCCAGCCCAAAATTGTTGGTTTTTTGCCTATTTCAGAGTTCCGCGGAAAAAGAATATCAAACGGAGTCCAAACGAAATGAAACCTTCGGGAACGTGATTTTCGGAACGAACATGATCCAGGAGACTTGGACCCTACGTCAAGCAACCAACAGGGAAGCCACGAGGTAGGGGGCGCGCCTACCCCCCAGGCGCGCCCTCCACCCTCGTGGGCCCCCTGTTGCTCCACCGACGTACACCTTCCTCCTATATATACCTACGTACCCCCAAACGATCAGATATGGAGCCAAAACCCTAATTCCACCACCGCAACTTTCTGTATCCACGAGATCCCATCTTGGGGCCTTTTCCGGAGCTCCGCCGGAGGGGCATCGATCACGGAGGGCTTCTATATCAACACCATAGCCCCTCCGATGAAGTGTGAGTAGTTCCTCAGACCTTCGGGTCCATACTTATTAGCTAGATGGCTTATTCTCTCTTTTTCGATCTCAATACAAAGTTCTCCCCCTCTCTTGTGGAGATCTATTCGATGTAATCTTCTTTTGCGGTGTGTTTGTTGAGACCGATGAACTGTGGGTTTATGATCAAGTTTATCTATGAACAATATTTGAATCTTCTCTGAATTATTTTATGTATGATTGGTTATCTTTGCAAGTCTCTTAGAATTATCAGTTTGGTTTGGCCTACTAGATTGATCTTTCTTGCAATGGGAGAAGTGCTTAGCTTTGGGTTCAATCTTGCGGTGTCCTTTCCCAGTGACAGTAGGGGCAGCAATGCATGTATTGTATTGTTGCCATCAAGGATAACAAGATGTTTTTTATCATATTGCATGAATTTATCCCTTTACATCATGTCATCTTGCTTAAGGCATTACTCTGTTCTTATGACCTTACTACTCTAGATGCATGTTGGATAGCCGTCGATGTGTGGAGTAATAATAGTAGATGCAGGCAAGAGTCGGTCTACTTGTCTCGGACGTGATGCCTATATACATGATCATACCTAGATATTCTCATAACTATGCTCAATTCTGTCAATTTCTCAACAGTAATTTGTTCACCCATCGTAAAATACTTATGTTCTTGAGAGAAGCCACTAGTGAAACCTATGGCCCCCGGGTCTATCTTCCATCATAATAATCTTCCAACACTTAGTTATTTTCATTGCCTTCTATTTTACTTTGCATCTTTATCATAAAAATACAAAAAATATTATCTTATCATATCTATCAGATCTCACTCTCGTAAGTGACCGTGTAGGGATTGACAACCCCTTATCACGTTGGTTGCGAGGATTTATTTGTTTTTTGTAGGTGCGAGGGACTCGCGTGTAGCCTCCTACTGGATTGATACCTTGGTTCTCAAAAACTGAGGGAAATACTTACGCTACTTTGCTGCATCACCCTTTCCTTTTCAAGGGAAAACCAACGCAGTGCTCAGGAGGTAGCAGTAGCTCATGGAGATACCGGTGCAAAAGGAAGTGTGGATGGGCTTAACATGCAAGAGTGATGGGGAGTGATCCCGGTTGCCGGGTGTCCCATGTGTTGGTGCATGGCAAACGAGGAGGACCGTGCAAAGCCATCTCGGACACGGTGCAAACCCGAGCATCTCATACAATCACCCACGCATTCGTCCATGGGCGTCGTCTTGACGGTATACCTTCGAAGTGTGCGGTTCGGGTGCGAAGGGATGTAGATGGAAGTAGTGGTACACGACGATGGTAGAGGTACTCGCGATAGTTGTACATGAGTCTTGTGACCCACGGTTCTTCGGGCAATTGTAGTTGTACACGTCCGTAGGTGTTCGGGGTCGTCGGTAGTAGAACTTGACACATCGCCGTGTGTAGTCATACTCGGTGTCCTCAGGGCATCGGCTGTAGTCGTGGTACACGTTTTCTTGTCGAAATCACGGCGGCGATAGTGTTCACTTGATGGCCTTAGGCGAGGGTAGTTGTACACGGTTCGTAGATGTTTGAGTCACCGGTACAGGTACTTATCACATCATCGGGCGTAGTCCACCTTGGTGTATTCGTGTGTAGGGGTACTTAACATCGTGGTACTTGGCGATTTTGGAGACGGCGAAAGACGAACTTGGCGGTCCTCCTTGACCTGGTACTTGGCGTGCATCAATTTGTTGACCAACAATGTGTATAGGCGATAGAGAGGTCTCTTGCGGTCTTTCGGTCAACGTGAACAGGAGGCCAAGGTAGACACGAAGGAGGCATGGCATGGTGCGGTTCAACGAAGCAGAGGCGGTAGTTCGTGTGTGCGGGGCAGGGTACCTACATCGGCGTCCATGGTAGCACGAGCAACCGAAGATGGGGAAGAAGAGATGCACAAACACGGTACCGGCTGCTGATGGAAGGGGCGCGACGGCGGCCTGGGCTCGCCAACCGGCGGGGCGCCATGGCGGGGAGGTGGCAATGCTGGCCTTGAGGGGTGTTCACGACGCGTGTGAGGAGGTGCAGAGAGGCAGAGGAGAGGCAGGGACGAGCGGCAGCGAAGTGTGCGCTACGGGGTGAGGGAGAGAGCGAGAGGAAGGGGACGACGCAAGGCAAGGGGATCGGGTGCTTCCCATGTGAGCGATGTGTGGCGACGGCCTCGAGAACGAGAGGGAGAGATGGGGATCGGGAGAGAGCGTGGCTAGGGTTGAGAAGGCAGGGGCCGACTGGGCCCTGGGCCAAAAGGCTGCGGGGGAAGGATGGGCCGGCCCGGGCTGATTGCTCTCTCTCTCATCTAAAACTATTGCAATAATAGAAAAAAACAAAGAAAGAAAGGAGAGAGAAGAAATGGATGGACAAATAATTTGGACATTTGGATTAAATTCCTGGACTCACAAAATTGAGCTCGTTCCAAGAAAATGCATTTGGCACCGCTTGGAAGGATTGCATTCGAACATATTTGAATGTGATTCAAATAAGTTTTGAATTAGGAAAACAGTTTTGGAGAGTCCAAAAATGTTCGGAATTTTTGTGGAGATCGGGAAAGTGATGAAAAAAATTATGGGGAAAGTTTGAGGACCAAACTTGAAGTAGAAAAAATACATGGAATTATTTTGCAAGTGTGTTAGAATATTTATTATAGCTCCCTAATATATTGGGAGGATATGTTATAAATAGAAATCCCCATGGGAGTTCCCTCGGTTAAATAGATCAAAAGATCGATGCAATTTATTTAGTTGAGTTTAAAAAAAATTAAATGACATGCTGGCATGATGACATGACACAATGCAAAAATAAATAGAGCAAGCACAAATGAAACACACGGAGGTCACGAAAATATGGAAGTCTTCTGGAGTGTCGGTCTTGGGGCGTCACAACTCTCCTCCACTTACAAGAGATCTCGACCCGATATCTAAGGATGGCAACTGGGAGAAATGGGAGAGGAAGAGGTAAAACAAGTAGCTTCTTTGACAAACGAGTGAAACCAAAAACCTTGAGAGGTTGAACAAATTGAAAGAAGAATACAATGGAGATGAACGAGATTGCGAACGCTCCGTTAGATAAGAGGAAAATGGGATACAATGAGAACCAAGAGGTTAAGTGACAAGATAGGTATTGAAACCACTCCGGTTAAAACAAGATAGTGAAGGACTAAGAATGATATAATTTGGATAGCACTCCGACTATAAATGGAAGGAATTTAACATGAACTTGACAAGGTGAGAGGATACTTGATGAAATCAACAACACACTGCCTCCGAAGCTATTGAAAGAGTGGAAAGGGATAATAAGGATTTCAGACAACACTCCAATAGAAAAGAGTAGGAAAACTTGATAAGTTGAAAATAACTTGAAAAGAGGACACACCACTCCGGTTAAATGGATAAGTGAGGAAAAAACATGATCTATACAAAACAAGATGATGGATTGAAGAGAGCAACATCACAATGCCTCTGGAACGAGCGAATAGAAGCGATTGTTGGGATAAAGGGACGAAGAAGAAAATGACAACTTCTGCCACAAATGAACTTGGAAAGTATCCTTGCAAAGAAGTATTGAACGGAGTTGTTGAAAATTAAACAACAAAAGAATAAGGTTGTTGTGGGCTTATGGAAAACTTCTCAAAATTGAGCTGAACTTCTGCCACTATGGAAACAAAAGATTGGATTGAAATCACCAAGGACACGAGAAATTATTTCACCGGGAGGATAAATGAAGAACTTGGGTCATTTATGAGCACCATAATTAGCAACAATACTTAGGGAAAGCTTTAGGTGAAATATAACCCAAGATAACTCCAAAGAAGAGATTGATGGGTTGAAAAGATCTCGTGAATGAATTGAAAATGATGGGTTTAAAATATGTCATTCCGGACAACTTGTGAATCATGAACCATGAAGGGAGATTGTCAAGAATGATATAACACCATCTCAAAAGATAAGATAGAGAGAATTGCACTTTGGAATGTAAGATGAAGAATACTTGAGCTCCTCTGAAAAGAATCTCGATGAACACTTCGAGAAGGAATTAAATCCTTGATGAACCACCATGTAGAGCCTCCATGAAGAACTCTGGTAAACAAAAGGTTGATAAAAATAAATAGAAGTTGAAAAAACAAAGTGAAGCCTTGCGATGATTAAGATGGATTTTCGCAACGAGATAATGCGGAAAAATTGGAACTCCGGAAAAGAAAAGATGAACCATCTCGAACTGAGAATGTGACATGATGAACAACTCTGGAAATAAGAAATTAGATCACTTGGATGAAACCATAAGAATTATGTTATGCGTATCCTTCACCAATTTAGATTGATGACAAGCAACGGATTTGGCATACTACTTATTCTCGTAGAAAGGATTAGGAGAGACATAATGCAAACTTGAGAAGGTATTGATGGAACCACCGGTGTGATTTGGAAACAACGAATTAATTGATATGATAACGAAGGAAGAGAATTCGTGAACGAACCATCGTAAGAATTGAAAATGAAAGTAGCAAGGGCACAATTCACCAGGAAGAATTGGAAAAATGAAAGAAGATACTTGAGGGGATTTAGATACATGAGAATGGAGAGATCATGAATTGATTAGAGGATATTTGAATGCCGGTCTCGCCGACTTCATCACAGCTGAATGTGAACAGTGTCATCTCCTCACTAACACCTTTGTTCAAAGTTTTAATTTCTTTCCTAGGAATAATCCACCTGAGGTGAAGTTTAATTTATATGCTAAAACCCGTAAGATACCACTTACTGAATTTTGTAACTTATGGATGATTCCTTCTGATGGGAGTTTAGTTGAGCCTAGGATAGAAGAGTTTGAGGCGTTTTATCGTACTTTGATAGTGGGAGATGAGAGAGGGCTGTCGGCCGTCACTTCCACTAGCATACACTTTCCTGCCTTGCATTAGTTTTCTCTATTTATTGCAAAGTGTTTGCTTGCTAGAGCAAAGGTAGGTGCGCTCAGTGCACCAGACTTTGCTGTTTTACGTCATGCACTAGAGGATGACAACACTTATAGCTTCGGAGCTATTGTGGCACATCGCCTTCATGTTAATAAGTCCAAGGGTAAAATACATGGTGGGATTTTCGCTACTCGTTTGGCTTCTCACTTTAATGTTGAGATACGCCTTCATGATTACCCTCTGACCAAGGTTTACCTAGATCGCACAGCCATGGATCACCACCATTTTACTGATATCGAATCTCCTGACATCCCTATTTCAGATAACCTGGTTTTTAGTGTGAAGACTCGTCATATTATTCCTTTGCTTGCTCCAGCTTTGTTTGATCCTATTGCCAGGGGCGGATATAGAATTATGCCTGCGGACATCATCGCCTACGACAACGACCAGGCTGCAACAGAGGAGGAGCCTCAGCAGTGGGATGCATAGATGCCCACTCCTCAGCACCCCGACTACTATCCAGGCTACTGATCGATTACCAAGCTAGGCCAAAAGCCTAAGCTTGGGGGAGTACGTGTTTCTCACTGACATTACATTCATGTTCACACATCTCATTCCAGTTGTCGGTGTTCACACTTTTTCATTGTATCATCTATGCTTGATTTTATTTTCTTGCTTTCTTCTTGTGTGTTTTAAATACCTTAGAAAAAACAAAAAAATAGTTGTAGTTAATTTACTTTCTATGCATGCTTATATGTAGCATTAAAAAGAAAACCCAAAAAGATTTCCTTGTTCTTGTTTTGCTTGTTGGGAGCTTTCCCATGTAAATATTTTTTCTCGTTTTTTCTTTTCCCTTCTATTTGCTTGTTCAAGAAAACCAAAAAACTATGGAAATATTTCAGTGTGTTTCTCTAAATTTCTTATCTTTTTATTTGAGTCTTACCAAGGAGAATACCACGATAAAAATATTGAGTGGCTCTCATTTGAATAAATGTTGATCTAATAAAGAGCCTATTTTACCTTGTCTTCTCCTGTTGAATAAAATGTTTGCAGATTCTAGCTTAGTCCATGGCACTCTTGCACTATTATTACCATTTTCACATCGTTCGGTCGTGCAAGTGAAAGGCAATAATGACAATATTCGATGAACTGGCCGTGGCCGAGAGAAACGGGTATGAACTCGACTTGTTCTGTTTTGGTAAATATGTTCAACCTAGTATCCATGATTTAGGCCATTATGATTAAACATGTTTGCAATGAAAATTAGAGATTATAGTTTCTCATGCCATGAATAAGTAGCTGGGAGTTGATAATGATTTATCTTGGATATCAACATTGCGTTAAAATGATTGTGACATCGTATGATGGTATGGTATCCTCCTATGAATGTTCGAGTGGCTTGACTTGGCACATGTTCATGCATGTAGTTGAATCAAAACCAACATAGCCTCTATGATATATATGTTCATGGTGTTCATATCCTACTCATACTAGTGTCCAATGTTACTTATGCATAATGCATGTTCATGACCGTTGTTGCTCTCTAGTTGGCCGCTTCTCAATCTAATTGCTAGCCTTCACCTGTACTAAGTGGGAATTCTGCTTGTACATCAAAAACCTTAGACCCAAATTATTCCAGATGAGTCCACCATACCTACCTATATGCGGTATTACCCTGCCGTCCTAAGTAAATTTACATGTGCCACCTCTAAAAACTTCTAATAAATATCCTTCTTGTTTTCCTAGATCGTTCATGGAACGATAGGAGCTGGTTGGTATCTTCCATGCTAAGCGGGTTATTCTCAGGTCAAGTGTTTATTCATTCGCCATCGCATGACAAAAGGGCGGCAATAGGGATGCCCAGTCCCAAACTGCAAACAGAAAAAGCTTACAAATAATCAAACAAAAACTCCCAATGGTGTCAAAGTCTTTACTTTTATCGCTTGGGAACCGCCACTAGCGTTCTTAGCAAGGAAGATATTGATAACTGATGGTCGTGAAGTAAACAAAAATGGTACATGTCTCAAAATATCATTTACCTCTATTTTAAAACTTGAGCTCTGGCACCTCTACAAATCACTGCTTCCCTCTGCGAAGGGACTATCTATTTACTTTTATGTTGTGTCATCACCTTCTAAAATAAGCGCCAGAACCTGAGAGCACTTCTGTCATGCTTATGCATTGTGTGTAGCTAATGTTGGGTGCATCATGAATGGATCTTTTCTACCATGAATTACAATGTTTAGTCATTGTTTGAACTTTGGAGGTGCTCTGCATTTATGTTTTATGGTCTCAGAAAGGGCTACCGAGATACCATTATTGTCATATTATATCATGGTTGTTTTGACAACGTGTTGCTGTTTGAGATGTTTTATTATTGCTCGCTAGTTGATTATATTATTGATATGAGTTAATATAATTTTTAAGAGTAATTTTCGGCATGGTTAGTTATAATGTTGGCTGAACACCTGGGTGCTGTTTAAGCTTATTTATGCAAACAAGAGCAGAAGAGTTCGTAAAAGTTTTTCTTTTCTTTTTCACATTCAGTTTATCACCTGAATTGCTTGAGGACCAGCAAAGGTTTAAGCTTGGGGGAGTTGATACGTCTCCAACGTATCTACTTTTCCTAACGCTTTTCCTCTTGTTTTGGACTCTAATTCACATGATTTGAATGAAACTAACCCCAGACTGATGCTGTTTTCAGCAGAACTACCATGGTGTTGTTTTTGTGCAGAAATAAAAGTTCTCAGAATGGAACGAAACTTTGCAAGGATTTTTTATATCAATAAACAGAATTTCTGGAGCGAAGATCCACCGGAGGGGGCACCTTGGCAGGCACAACCCACTAGGGCATCCCCCTCCTGGCGCGCCCAGGTGGGTTGTCCCCACCTGGTGGCACCGCAGACCTCAACCCTGACGCTATAAAATCACATATTTGTAGAAAAAAATCAGGGAGAAAGAATTATCGCGATCCATGAGACGGAGCTGCCGCCACCTCTTGTTCTTTATCGGGAGGCCAGATCTGGAGTCCGTTTGGGGCTCTAGAGAGGGAGATATTCGTTCTTCGTCATCACCAACCCTTCTCCATCGCCAATTCCATTATGCTCCCCACCGGGAGTGAGTAATTCCTTTGTAGGCTCACTGGTCTGTAAGGAGTTGGATGAGATTCATCATGCAATCTAGTTAGTTTTGTTAGGGCTTGATCCCTAGTATCCACTATGTTCTAAGATTGATGTTGCTATGACTTTGCTATGCTTAATGCTTGTCACTTTGGGCCCGGGTGCCATGATTTCAGCTCTGAACTGTTTATGTTACGACCATTATATCCATGTTCTAGATCCGATCTTGCAAGTTATAGTCACCTACTACGTGTTATGATCCATCAACCCCAGAGTGACAATGGTCGGGACCACTCCCTGTGATGACCATCGTTTGAGGAGTTCATGTATTTACCGTTTGTTAATGCTTTGTTCCGGTTATCTATTAAAAGGAGGCCTTGATATCCCTTAGTTTCAAATTGGACCCTGCTGCCACGGGAGGGTAGGACAAAATATGTTATTCAAGTTCTTTCCATAAGCACGTATGACTATTTACGGAATACATGCCTACATTATATTGATGAACTAGAGCTAGTGCCGTACCGCCCTAGGTTATGACTATCATATGATGAATATCATCCAACAAGTCACCGATCCAATGCCTACGAATTTATCTTATATTGTTCTTTCAAAGTTACTACTACTATCATTACTATTGCACTTGCTACAAAATTACTGCTATCACTGTTACCGTTACCATTGCTATTGTCACTACTATCAAAACTATCATATTACTTTGCTACTGATCAGGTTGCCACTGATACTTAATCTCCAGGTGTGGTTGAATTGACAACTCAGCTGCTAATACCTTCAAATATTCTTTAGCTCCCCTTGTGTCGAATCTATAAATTTGGGTTGAATACTCTACCCTCGAAAACTGTTGCAATCCCCTATACTAGTGGGTTATCACCGATGTGTCCTCCTCAACTAGTGGCGGCGAGGAACGGAATGGCGACGAGTGACCATCCGCCCCGTGCAGCAAGGGGCGCCTAGGGCTTGGGAGGGGCGATGTCATGGTTGTCGACGTGAGAGGGAGGGGGAGGAGATAGCGATGAACGTGAGCATTCTTCCGAATGTCGTGGGAGGCGCAGTATTTATAGCGTGCATGGCACACCTACGTAAGATATGGACTGAGCTTCAGTGACTTAACTGCAGGTACAGTTGCGTCACTGACATGTAGGATAGATGCCTGTTGGGCCCACATGTTAGTGACCCAATGCACCTATAGTTAAGCAACTGAAGCAGCATCCTGTAAGATATGTTGCGTGATTAACATAACAGCTATGTGGGCATATTTGTTGGAGTAAATTATGGGGGAGGGAAGGGGTGTAAATATTGTTGGTAACAACGGATTGGACGAGCGTGGGGGGAGGAGAGTCATGCATGTAGATTTTTCCACATGAGATGGAGTGGTGGGACTGCCGGAGGGAGAAGGAGAGTCAAGCAGGCGTTCAGATTTCAAGGTGCACTAAATTATTGCATGCGATGATTAAGGCTGGCCATAGTAGTGGTAATGTGGAACTAGCTGGTATCATGCACACGGGAATATCAAACATGCTAATGTGGCAAAGAATTAAAAAGGAGAGGGGGTTAGTATAACATAGGTAGATATCGTATCATGTTAAATACTATGCTACTTTGTGTCATGCATGGCACTATAAAGGTAGTCACGTATCATACACTAGTATCATGCACATGATACTAGTATATGATACTTTCTGCTATGAGTAGCCTAAAGAGAATATTAACTAATCTCTACTCTCTAATCTTATAAAAAGCAGAGTTGGTGATGATGGTGTGCCTGCCATCCTGCAATATAGGCCGTCCGATCTATATCTAATGGATAGGAAGGAAACTATGACAATTTACCCGCACTCCTCTCCACATTTGCAGATAAGGCCTTCCGTCGTTCATCATTTTCTCCCACAAGATCTTGATATTCCGTGCAACGCATAGGCATCTTGCTAGTGCATGTAAAAATCTTTGTCATTTACTAGTGTTCATGCATGCATGCAATGCGATAATGCATTGGTAAACACATTTTTTGTGAAGAACGAGAGCACTAATTGAGTACTTGCCCCCTGTCAGTGTCAAAACCGGTCGATCTCGGGTAGGGGTCCCGAACTGTGCGTCTGAGAATCAAAGGTAACAGGAGACATGGGACACGATGTTTACCCAGGTCCGGGCCCTCTTGATGGAGGTAATACCCTACTTCCTGCTTGATTGAATTTGATGAGTATAGGGGTTACAAGAGTTGATCTACCTCGAGATCATAATGGCTAAACCCTAGATGTCTAGCCTGTATGATTATAATTTCCTCTACAGACTAAATCCTCCGATTTATATAGACACCGGAGGGGCCTAGGATTGTATAGAGTCGGTTTACAGAGAAAGGAATCTTCACATCTGAACGCCAAGCTTGCCATCCACGCAAAGGAGAGTCCCATTTGGACATGGGGGAAGGCCTTCGATCTTGTATCTTCTTGGCCCATTAGTCCGGCCCATGTCACATAGCCCGGATGCCCGGGGACCCCCTAATCCAGGACTCCCTCAGTAGCCCCTGAACCAGTCTTCAATGACGATGTGTCAGGCGCGCAGGTTGTCTTCGGCATTGCAAGGTGGGTTCCTCCTCCAAATACTCCAAAGCAGTTGTGTTGGGGATATAACTATTGGGTATGCCCCGCACAGGAGGGGCTGGGTTATACCGCTGGTGGCTTGTTATGACAAAGCCCATGAAGATGGCGGTTCATGAAGCAGGCTTACCGAAGGCCCAAAACTCAAAGGTGACTTAAGGCCCGGAGGTGTGAACCGCCATATATGTATGACTTGTAGTATAAGGCATGTGTAATGAGTCACCGAGCTGGACACGTTGTGTATAAACCGGCCGGGACTCTGTGAGCCGCTGGGTGTCAACTTGTGTATATAAAGGATGACCTGGCGGTGGTTCAGGACAAGAAACAAGAGATCGAAAGCTAGGTCAAGCGTATTTGCTCCCTGGTAATCGAAACCCAAGGAATACCACCTCAACTGGATTAGGCTTTTAACTTCTAACCAAGGGGCTGAACCAGAATAAACTCCTGCATCCTTTGTCCCGTTTAACCCCTTTAAGCTAACCTAGTTGCGATGGCTCCATGACTAAGTCCTTTCACTAGGACATCTGCCGTGACAATTCCACGACAGTTGGCACCCACCATGGGGCCAGCACATGGTGGTTTCGAGTTCTTGAAGGGAAGCTTTGAAGGGATCAAGGGATACACTGTGGGCCGGATGACCAAGAGTCATCACGGCAAGCTCTACATCGACGATGCAGGCTGGGGCCCCGAGGCCGGCTCAATTGAGTACGGGTACCGGTTCCCTTCGATGGAATCCACGTCTTCATCGGCAATATCGGCGAACCGGGCCCTGAGCCAGACGTTTGCACCGACATCATTGAGACGGCTCAGCGTGCACAACCCGCCTGGGTTCAGCCCGATGTGAAACGTGCCTTTGTTGGTTTTATCCATGGATCTGTATCTGGCGGTGAGGCGACCATCTATTCTGATGGTGAGTCGTCCACAAGCGAGACCAACTCATTGTATCAACTTCAAGATGGCAGGCTTTGGGGATATTCCGATGGTGATAATATTCTGGACCCCTGCGAGCCGCCAAACAGGGTTGCGGTTTTCATGGTTGGTATACAACTGGCGCTTGGTTCATCAACTGCCGTGGCCATGACCTCTAGTTTGATGGCTAGGACGGCGGCTGGAGCTGGTGGCTATGCGCGCCTGCTGGCTCAAGTTCTCACCGAATTGTTAGAGGCACTGGTAACTTTGATGGGGGTGGAGGTAACCCCGGACAACCAAGATCAGCACAAGGTGGATGTGGCTATGTTGCGAGATCAGATAGCTCAAGCTAAGGAAGACTTGGCAGCTGACAACACCAGGATGGCTGCAGAACGGGCCGTTTTGGATGCACAGGCATAGCGGATCCAATCTGAATTGAAAGTGCTAGTTATTGACTAGAAGGGGTGTGAATAGGCAATTTTTATGTAAGTCCACAATACACGGGGGCTTTGAAGACAAACGATAGAAATGAACCTATTGATATGCAGCGGAAGGTAGACTACACTAGACAAGCCATAGTCAAGTAAGCAGTGAAGTGAAAGCACGAAGACTATCAGTAGCTAGGTAGTAAGGATCAGGATGGAAGACAGTACGATGCCAAACAGTAAACAGTCTTCACTCAGTGAAGTCAATCAGATCATGCAAGCAGGCAATGGCTTCACGAAGACAAACTGTAAGTAAAGAGAGGTATGAGATAGAACTAGTTGCTTGGAGAGGACAAGGATTTGTTAGACCAGTTCTAGTTGCTGTAACAACTGTACGTCTGGTTAGGGAGGCTGAGATTTAACTCAGAAGACCGCATCTTCACCTTATTCCCCTTGAGCTAAGGAAACACAATCCTCGCCCAATCACTCTGGTAAGTCTTCAAGGTAGACTTCCAAACCTTCACATACTTCGTTCATCGGCAATCCACAATGACTCTTGGGTGCTCAGAATGCGACGTCTAACCGGCTGGAGGATTCACAGTCCTCAAGTGTAACAAGTCTTCAGATCACGCGGATAGAAAGACTTCAGTGATGCCTAACGCTCTTTGGCTCTAGGTGTTTTTGGCTTTGTCCTCGCAAGGATCTCTCTCTCAAATGCTTCAGAGGTGGGTTGCTCTCAAACGACAAAAGCCGTGTACTAACTCTGAGCAGCCACCAATTTATGGTGTAGGGGGTGGGCTATTTATAGCCAGGAGGCAACCCGACCTAATATGTCTGAAATGACCCTGGGTCACTAAGGAACTGACACGTGTCCAACGGTCAGATTTCAAACACACGCGGCAACTTGACTTGGGCTACAAGTAAAGCTGACTTATCCAACTCTAGATAAGATTTGCTCTCATTGTCTTCACTCGAAGACATAGGATTTGGTTGAGCAACACATCAGTCACTCTGACCTTGTTCACTTGGACCCCACGTAACAGTGTGGGGGTTCCTATGACTCAACAAATAAGAAAAGGAAACTACGAAACAACTATGTCTTCGCACTCCATAGTCTTCATTCGATGTCTTCTGATGTCATAGTCTTCAATGTGAATATCTTCACAGACCACTATTATCTTCAATGTCTTCAAACATTTTTAGGGGTCATCTCTGGTAGGTAAACCGAATCAATATGGGACTACTACCTATGTTATCATGCAATTCTCACAAACACATTAGTCCCTCAACCAAGTTTATCGTCAATACTCCAAAACCAACTAAGGGTGGCACTAGATGCACTTACATGATTCCTTCTGGCTCATGTTGGATTAGAATGCTTCAAATGAGGTCATGAGAAGGACACCCCAGAGTCATCTACCCCCGGTTTATGAGACAAGAAACCTCTTTAACAAGCCTGGAGCAGGGACTAGTGATCCATCGGCGGTAAACTGGACGGTCGAAGCGCCTGGAGCCAGAGCTCCAGTTCAGCCGCGCACGATGGACCTTCCACGTGTGAATAACATTCTACTGCAACATGTTTCGACCCCACCGAGTCATTACTCTAACCCTTTGGACAATATGATTGATGCGGCATCACGATTGGCAGCCCTACCAGTTGAAGGCGAGTCTCCAGCAGTAGTGGAGACACGGCGGGTCAGGGAACTTCTTCAAACGGCTGTGGCTCAGCAGGCGGCTTATTCTTACAGTCATGAGTGGATCCACTCAACCCCTTCGTCAAGCCGGAGTTACAGCAGGCACATTGAAGAACCAGCATTCTCAAGCGGTGAACAGCGCCATAACCCGGCGCACGGTGGTGCCAATGCTCAGAACCTGGTGGATCAAGGCAGGGCGCGTCGGGAGGCCGAGCTGGTGGCTTAGCAAGCGGCTCACCAACAGTCTCCGGTTTACCCGACAACCTCAGTAGAAACAGGCATGACCCCTAAGAGCTTGGGTGTGCCCTGTTTAGTGCCGGCTCTGCGTAACGAGCATTTTCCCAAGGATTTCAAGGGTCCTCGCAAGGTGCCTAATTACACATCAGATCAACCTCCTGAGGCTTGGGTTGAACGCTATGAGATGGCCATGAAGATGCTGGATGTTAGTGAGGCTGCGTGTGCTAAGTATTTCACCATGATGTTAGAAGGGCCGGCTCGTACTTGGTTGAAGGGACTGCCCGCCAACTCCATCAGGTCGTGGGCAGAGCTGAAGGCCCGGTTTATTCAAAACTTTAAAGATACGTGCAAGCAGCCTATGTCGATCGTGGATTTGGTGTCTTGTGTTCAAGGTGAAGGCAAGTCAACCACTAACTGGGTGCGCCGGGTCTCAACTATCATACACTCATCAGATAATATCAATGTCGGCTCAGTAGTTTTAATGTTGGAGAAAAATTGTCGTTTCCTCCCTCTTAAATAGAAGCTTGGGCGACTTAAGCGCCATTGCGGTGACATGGGGGAGCTCATGGAAGCCCTTGTCAAGTATGTTGACTCTGATAGTACCAAGGACCCCGAGTCTGATGACGAAAGGACGGGCAAGTGAAAGAAGAGTAGCAGCATGAAGGGACATCAGTACAACCCGGTCAATCAGGATGGTAACGGTAAGCACAGAGCTGATGGAAATTTAGACTTCATGGCCAACACTGGTGCGCGGAATAATAACCAACGTCACAAGGGGAGGCTGGCTCAGTCTAGAGGGGGGAAACTCGACCTCGAGGCAATAATGAATCAGCCGTGTCTGAGGCACGGAACACATGAGAGGCCATCTACCCATTTATGGAAGGATTGTTTTATCATGAAAGACTTCAAAAATTCCCATCCTTTCCAGAATGACCATGGCCCGAATGGCGGTTCAGGATCCGACTCTCATGGACCGGGTCATGGAGGTGGCAGTTCAAATTCCGGTTTTCAAGGCCAAAGCAGTAAGGGCGGTTACAATCAACATAATAATCAGGGGAATCAGCAGCAGACTAGTTATCAAAGTAACCTATCATGGTTTTGTCATGGCAGATGTCCTAGAGAAAGGACTTAGTCGTGGAGCCATCGTGACGGGTTAGCTTGAAGGGGTTAAAGCGGACACAAGGACGCAAGAGAGTTTATACTAGTTCGGCCCCTTCGATGAAGGTAAAAGCCTACGTCTAGTTGTTATGGAATTGATGGGGTTTCGATGACTAGGGAGCAAACAAGCTTCGCCTATGTCTCGAGTTGTTGTCTGTTGTCCTTGAACCGCCGCCGGGTCGTCCCCTTATATACACGGGTGACTCCCGTCGGCTTACGGAGTCCCAATACCGGCTCATAGATGTGTTCGGTTTGGTCTCTACTTATTCCTAACTTACAATATAGGTTAACTGCTAACGCCGGTTTACGGCTACAGGCCTTGAACCGACCATGGGCCTTGAGCCCTCCTTTGTCTTCTTGGGCTTTAACATACTTAACTACTGACGAAGTTAACCCGGCCCAGATAGGCCGGTTTACGCCCAGCAGTAATATCCCCAACATTAGGCCCCAGAATGATTTGAACGGGTTCATGTCAATCCTTTAATAAAAGCTTCACCTTCAACATCTTATTATAAATTGGTAAACCGCCATGATGTCATCTTCTCTGATTGCTGTAAGCCGGAGTGACGTCACCTATCATAACGCAGCTATCCATTATGTTTCTTTGTTTAATAGATCGGCGGAAATCGAGGCGACAGCTCCGTTTTGTGGCCCCTTGATTGTCGCGCCTGACTCATGTTCTTTCTCCTTATAAATAGGACCAAAGGGTCATTTCTTTCCTCCTTCCGTTCCTTCTTCGTCTTCCTCGCGTCGCCAGCCTCGGAGCTCCGCCGCTGCCGTCGACCTCTGCCTCATCCTTGGCCGCTGCATCAACCTGAGCGCACCAGAACACCGCGGCAACCTTCCGCATCTTCCTCAGCTCTAGTAAATCTTCTATCCTTTCCTCCGCAAATCTGGCCTAGGGTTTCGTAGTTCTTTAGTGTTCATTGTCTACCTCTTGCTCATACGATATATCTTTGGATGAATCCGCAAGTCTTTACTCTGTGCAATGATAGTTGTTTGACCTTCGCCTTCACTTATGCATCTCAAACCATAGATCTATATGAACGTTTTGCTCATTGGTTCGGTACTGCTCCTTTGAACCTCTAAGTATTTATCTTTTTTCTGAACTTGCTTTAGATCCAATGCTGTAAAGAAATCTTGTGAAACCTGTTTCTACGTACCTGTCCATCCGCAATGTCAGCTTTTTAATGCTTGGATCAGGCAGTTTAACCTTATAGAAAATTTTCCAAACCGGTATATGCCATTAGTCCCCTTGTTGAACCGCCAGATGTTGGTTGCTTCATAAAACTCTGGTTCAGATAGTTCTGTCTCCGATTTATCAGTGCATATACCAACGTACCTTGATCAAATGCATTTTTGAACCGGGATCTTCTACCTTGTAGATTCCATCATGGCCAAGCAAGTATATGAGTGCAATTGGGTTCCTTCTCGCGTCACAGAGGATCAACTGGACGATTTAGTCCTGATTGGCGCTTTAGGCAGAAAAGATACCATCCATTGGAGGGCTCCGGGCAAAGAATGCCCTCCCACACCTCGAGAAGGAGAGGTTGTTGTTTTCATAGATCACTTAGCCCGGGGCTTTAAACCGCCCAGTTCTAAATTTTACCGGGATGTCTTAGCCGATTTTCAACTCCATCCGCAAGACACTGGCCCCAACTCTATTACAAATATGTGTCACTTCCAAGTGCTCTGTGAGGTGTTCTTTCAAGAGGAGCCCACAGTGGAATTGTTCAGAGACCTTTTCCATCTAAACCGCCGTACCGAGTTTACTGATGGCTCTAATACAGAGTTGGGTGGTGTGGCGATTCAGAAAAGGAAAGAGGTCACATACCCTCACGCCAAGCTGCACAGTCACCCCAAGGAGTGGAATCAGACATGGTTCTACTGCAAAGACACCTCCCCTGCCGGTGAGAATCCCTTGCCTGGCTTTCATCCGGAGCGGCTCAGCAATACACACCCTTTTCCTCAGAGATTGACTGCCGAGGAGAGAAGCAAATATGCTCCCCAATTGTCAAAGCTCAAAGCCTTTATGGCCAACGGTTTAACAGGGGTTGATCTCGCTTGCTGTTGGATATCATGGAGCATACTGCCCCTTAGTCGGCACTCCGGTTGGATGTGCGAGTATACTGACAGTGTGGATGATCCACTGCGACATTCAAAAATCCAGCTCTCCGATGAAGAAATCACAGAGGTTGTGAATAAGATGCTCAATGAACCGGAACACGTCTGCGCTAGAACCGGCCTGCTTCCCTTCTGCACCACCAACAAACCGCCAGCTGTAGGACTTTAATTTTTCTCTTTGCTGAATCTGTTATTGATATGTCTGGTCATTGTTTAATATCAGTGTATGCGTAATCAAGGCAATGATCCGTTTTGGAGCAAAAAACTGCCGCAGGAGGAACCAGAAAAAACAGACAAACCGGAAAGAGCAACTCGGCAAAATACTAAAGTTGTGAAGAAGACTGCCCACAGGAAAAGAACCACTGCATCTTCTAATCCGGCCCCTGATGATGATGTGGATAATCTGGACTTTGAGGTAGAGCTTGACTCACTTGGTTTATTTTTCATGCGTCTTATTGATGATGATATTTGTCAGGATGATGCCGAAGCCAGCCACACGGATGTTGCAGAGGTAATTATTCTCTCTTCCGATTCAGAAACTTTGCCTTCACAAAAAATCCGCCAGGCAAACCGGAAAGTTAAATTTTCTCATCCTCTTGCTTATTTGGATCCTAAATTTCTTATGAAGACCCAACAACACGAAGCTTGTCGCACAACCCGGCACAGCGGCCAGGTAGTTACCTCCGCCGGTTTACCAAATAGTCCGGTTCGGAAACGCCTTTCAGAGGTCTCTAATTTGCTTGTCAGTGCTTGTCCTAAAGCGGGCTGCTTTCATCAACCTCTTAATCCGTCTGACTCCGATTACCAGGTTACTTCCCACTCATCTTCTGGCGAGTCATCGGCTACTCAGCTCCCACAGCTTAAAACGGTGCTTGGGTATGCTATACTTCTTGTGATGTTTGTAGTACATCGCCTTAGAACATATGCTGTATTTGATTTTATTATTCTTCTCAGGACCAAACCTAGGCCAAGCAAGAAGGCCCGTCTGGATAAAGCGGCCGAAGAAGATGTCGTTCTTGAAGCAGGCAAGACACCCAATGTTGAAGCGGCTATTCCTGAGGATATTCCCAATGATCCACCGCAGCAAGATGATGATCCTATTGCTGAAGAGAGACCTACTGATCCTCAGGTCCTGTCAATCAGCCCACAGGTTCCATCCGGATTGAAAGCTCCACCGGTCCAGCAAAACCTACTGACAAGCCAACAACTCTAGTGCAACCCGGCAGTACCAAGGATGATGAGGTTGTCATTACTGGCACTAGCCATACTGAGCCAAGCAATCCTTTCGCTTTATCCAAACATTCTGCCGAGGAGGAAGATGCTGCCTTTGGCAAAGGCAAGTGGAACGCTGATCTGACGACTTACGCTGCTCTGAGCGCCCAAGATATCCATTCCGGCTATCTGAACCGGCTGTATACTAGTCGCGACTATGAAGCCGGTCTGGTTAATATGATGAAAGATAAATATGAGGTAACTTCCATATGCTCCTTCCTGCTTGTATGCTTCCATTCTTGCTGACTCTTCTAGCCCCCAAGGGCTTGTTTGCAATATTCTTTCAAACCGGGACTTTATAAATCTTGATGCTTTGAAATTCGCTGATGTAGCCCCCAAGGGCCGGTTCAACTTAGCGTAGTTAAACCGGTACTTTAAGTAATTGAAACTGCCGCATCAGAATATATATGAGCAAATAGCCATTAGCCCCCAAGTGCCAAGTTGAATACTTGTATTGATCTTGGGACTTTGTACACAATTGAAAGATGAAGATCGAATATGCATTAGCCCCCAAGTGCTAAGTGCATAACTTGTTATGTGGTTGGTACTTGAATCCTTATACCGATTTGTTGAAGCATATATCTGTATGCATGCAGGCGGAGCTGAAGACGAAAGAAAACCAAGTCACCGATCTCCAAGAAAACCTGAAAACCCAACAGGCTGAAACCTCCAAAGCAAAAGAGGAATTGGCCAGCGCTTTAAGCGCCATGGAACAACTTAAGGAGAACTTCAAGAAGAAACGGGCGGATTGGGCCACTGAAAAGTCCGCTTTGATCAAACGAGCAGAGGATGCCGAGGCTGCACTAAAACCAGTGGCGGATGAACTGACCAGCATAAAGCGGCATGTGCATGCCATGACCACTGCTATCTTTGGTAAGCCAGCTTGCCTTCTGAATTGGCTCTGCCTTCTTACAGAGTCGCCGGTTTATTAACCCTTTATGGTATTTCAGGGACACGCATTGGTCACTTGGGGTCAGATGTGCGGAAGAAATTGAAAGCCGCTTATACATTGGTTGAACAATTGTATACTAGTGCCCAGCGGATCATCTGTACCGCATCTCATAACAAACCGGCGCCCACTTTGATTCAAGACACGCTGATGAAACTGTCAGTGCTTCCTGCCCGGGTTGAAGAGTTGAAGAAATCTGCTGCTCGAACCGGTGCAATCAATGCCTTAATCCGAGCAAAAGCCTGGGTGACAGATTTGGATCCTATTGAGGCGGCTCAGGGCTATCCCAGCTTGAAGGAAGACGGGTCAGAATTTGGTGAAGCGGATCTGCGAGCAATAAACTGGGAGGTATGTCCGCTAGCTTGTCAGTTGGCTGAGGAAGCAGACTTGTCTCATTATCAAGCACAATATGACAGTCAGAACAAGCGAATAGCTGCACCTATCCATGAATCGGAAAATCTGATCCCTCCAATCCGTAAGCACACTTACGCTCCCGATATTGACCCGTCATTGCTGATCCATGATGAAGCTGTTTTTCAAGCCTTAATGGGAATCGACTGGACAACTGTGGATTTCCAGCCACTGAGTAGAGAAACGGAGGCTGAAGCGGCGCAGGATGACCCACAACCATCAGGCCAGGCTGGTGACCAAGCTTGAACCGGAGGCCGGTTTTAAAACTGCCTCTCCTTTGCGAAAAAAATTATATTATTATGGGTACTATGTTGCCTTGTAATAGGCTAGCTGATACCTTTGATGTTGATATGCCTTCGTGCATAATTTGTTCTTCCTGTGGTAATGAACTTTCCAAAACACTTTCTGAAATGAGAAATTCGTCAAGTGCCACCGCGGTTGTACCGTCAGGCGGAATATGATGTCAAAACATCCAAAACAAAATTTTAAGTATATGATCAAATTTTTGAGATACAGAATGCCTGCCATCGTTGAGTGTGAAGTTGGCTTGGCCAATCTTGAAGCAGAGTTTGGCAAACCCACACTATTGGAGGAGATAACAGCTCCTGTTTATATATATGACGTTGGTTTACCATGTAAACCGTGCCGGGTTATAATACACACCGTGTTACTCCATAAGAGGATGTTAACAACAAGGATCAAACCGGGCAAATTGTCTCCGAATTGACGTGAACTGTGTTCCGTCAATTGATTGGTTAAAAACTTTGTCGGTTTAAAAAACGCAATAAAAAGCAAAAAAAACCTTCAAAGAAAAGTGTGAAGCAAAAGCAATGACAAAACCGTTTGCCAAAAAAGGTTTATTTAAGCTGATCAAATGGCGTTACCATGGCCAAACACGACCAAGCTCCTGTTAGGTGTAACTATGGTTCTAGTCAGCCAGGTCCCCAAATGAAACCGTGGCATTTATGCCGACCAAATGGCATGGTCATGGTTCGGGTTCGACCAAGTCCCCAAGTGATTCTGTGGCCTTAGGCCGATCAAAAGGCATGACTGGTTCAGACATGACCAAGTCCCCAAGTGATTTGGTGGCTCTCGCCTATCAAGAGGCATAGTATTGGTTCGGACACGACCAATCCTCCAAGAGATATAATACGATGCTTTTAGCAAAGCAAACTCAAGGAGTAAACCGGAAGCCGCTTTAGAACAACTCTGTGTAACCACAGATGATGCAAAAGAACAGATACCCCGCTTTAGCTGAGGTTCCGGTTTATTATAGTTAATATATACATTGTTGTAATATGTACATAAGTAGAGCCAATGGCTTAGGTATAATAAGGCCGAAGATGAGCTATGTTCCACGACCTGTTGGTCTCCTCCTCTGATGTACGTGAGTCCTTATGTTCTCGAATATTGATCAGATAGTATGACCCGTTGTGTAGATTCTTGCTGACCACGAAAGGCCCCTCCCAAGGTGGGGATAACTTATGCATATCAGTCTGATCTTGGATGAGCCGAAGCACCAAATCTCCCTCCTGAAAAGTTCTAGTTTTGACCCAGCGACTGTGATAACGACGAAGATCCTGCTAGTAAATCGCCGATCGGGCGGCTGCGATGTCACGTTCTTCATCCAACCGGTCCAAAGCATCTTGCCGTGCTGTCTCGTTGTCCGCTTCAACATAAGCCGCTACACGAGGTGAATCATGACGGATATCACTGGGGAGAACCGCCTCCGCTCCATAAACCATGAAGAACGGTGTGTATCCTGTTGATCTGTTGGGTGTCATATTGATGCTCCATAACACAGATGGTAATTCTTCTACCCAACAACCCGGTGTTCTCTGCAAAGGAACCATGAGCCGGGGCTTGATGCCTCTCAAGATCTCTTGATTAGCTCTTTCCGCTTGACCATTGGACTGTGGATGTGCCACTGATGAAACGTCAAGCCGGATGTGC
The DNA here is from genome assembly GCF_003073215.2 of Triticum urartu. Lineage (NCBI taxonomy): Eukaryota > Viridiplantae > Streptophyta > Magnoliopsida > Poales > Poaceae > Triticum > Triticum urartu. The sequence continues at coordinate 307,735,037 of NC_053022.1, forward strand.
TCCCGTTCGCAGAACTCCTTCATAGCACCTTTGGACAAATTGGTACCATTATCTATGATAATACTATGCGGAAAACCAAACCGGAAAATCACCTTTTTGATGAACTGAACCGCCGTGGCCGCATCACACTTGCTAACAGGTTCTGCCTCCACCCACTTTGTAAATTTATCAACCGCCACCAGGAGGTGGGTCTTCTTATCATTGGACCTTTTGAAAGGCCCAACCATATCAAGCCCCCAAGTCGCAAACGGCCAAGTAATTGGAATCATTCTCAATTCTTGAGCCGGTACATGAACACATCTTGAAAACCTTTGGCAACCATCACATTGTCTGACCAGATCCTCCGCATCAGCATGAGCAGTCAACCAATAGAAGCCATGGCGAAACGCTTTAGCCACCAGAGACTTTGAACCGGCGTGGTGACCACAATCTCCTTCGTGGATCTCACGCAAAATTTCACGGCCTTCTTCAGGAGACACGCAGCGTTGAAAAGCTCCTGATACATTGCAATGATGCAACTCGCCGTTGATGACAGCCATGGACTTGGATCGCCGGATTATCTGTCGGGCCAGAATCTCATCCTCTGGCAACTCGCCCCGGTTCTTGTACGCTAGGTAAGGAAGCATCCAATCCGGAATAACATGAAGAGCTGCCACCAACCGAGCCTCCGGATCAGGAATAGCCAAATCCTCTTCACCAGGGATCTTGACCGACGGGTTGTGCAACACATCCAGAAAAACATTGGGCGGGACCAGTTTGCGCTGAGAGCCCAGCCGGCTTAAAGCGTCTGCCGCTTCATTTTTCCGCCGGTCCACATGGTCCAACTGATAGCCTCTGAAATAACCTGCAACAATGTCCACCTCACGATGATATGCTGCCATGAGTGGGTCCTTGGAGTCCCAAGTACCAGACACCTACTGAGCCACAAGGTCGGAGTCACCGAAGCACTTAACTCGACTTAGATTCATCTCCTTAGCCATCCGGAGACCATGGAGCAAGGCTTCATACTCAGCTGCATTGTTAGTACAAGGGAACATTCAGCGGAGAACATAACAAAACTTATCACCTCATGGGGAAGTTAATACGACTCCAGCCCCCGAGCCTTCCAATTGCCTGGATCCGTCAAAATGGATGGTCCAATATGTATGATCCGGCCTTTCTTCAGGTGCTTGCATTTCCATCCAATCATTGATGAAATCAACAAGTGCTTAAGACTTAACCGCTGTCCGAGGCACAAACTTCAAACCATACGGCCCCAGCTCTATGTCCCATTTTGCAATCCGGCCAGTTGCTTCCCGGTTCTGGATGATATCTCCCATAGGAGCAGAACTGACCACTGTAATTGGATGCCCTTGGAAGTATTGTTTAAGCTTCCAGCTTGCCATAAAAACTCCATACACCAGCTTCTGCCAATGCGGATACCTTTTATTGGACTCAATGAGCACCTCGCTGATATAATAGACCAGACGTTGAACCGGATGCTCCTTACCTGCTTCCTTTCGCTCTACCACAATAGCCACGCTGACCGCCCGAGCATTAGCAGCAACATATAGCAGCAACGGCTCCTTGTCAATGGGAGCGGCGAGCACAGGCGGATTGGCCAATTGTCGTTTTAAGTCCTCAAATGCTTCATCAGCAGCAGAACTCCAGACAAACTGATCCGTCTTCTTCAACATCTGATACAAAGGGATTGCCTTCTCACCAAGGCGACTGATAAACCGGCTTAACACAGCAATCCGACCTGCCAGGCGCTGAACATCATTGATACACTTCGGTTTAGCGAGGGAGGTGATGGCTGTGATCTTCTCCGGATTAGCCTCAATTCCCCTATTGGACACCAAGAAGCCTAATAACTTGCCCGCCGGTACACCAAAGACACACTTGTCCGGATTAAGCATCATCTTGTATGTTCTCAGGTTATCAAAGGTTGCCTTCAAATCATCAATCAGAGTCTCCTTCTCCCTGGACTTAACCACGATATCATCCACGTAAGCATGTACATTACGGCCAATCTGCTTGTGAAGACAATTTTGTACACACCGTTGGTAAGTTGCTTGAGCACTCTTGAGCCCGAAGGGCATAGACACATAGCAGAAGGCTCCAAAGGGAGTTATAAATGCCGTCTTCTCCTGGTCCTTAACTGCCATTTTGATCTGATGATAGCCAGAATACGCATCCAAAAAACTTAAACGCTCACAACCCGCCGTAGCATCAATAATTTGATCAATACGGGAGAGGGCAAAAGGATCTGCTGGACAATCCTTATTAAGATCTGTGTAATCCACACACATGCGCCAGGTGTCGTTTTTCTTGAGGACCAGCACCGGATTGGCAAGCCACTCAGGGTGAAAAACTTCAACAATAAAGCCAGCTGCTAAGAGCCTGGCTACCTCTTCTCCAATTGCCTTTCGTCTTTCTTCGTTAAACCGGCGGAGGAACTGTTTCACCGGTTTATATTTAGGATCCACATTAAGTGTGTGCTCAGCGAGTTGCCTCGGTACACCTGGCATGTCAGAGGGCTTCCATGCAAAAATGTCCCGATTCTCACGGATGAACTCGATGAGCGAGCTTTCCTATTTTGGATCCAAGTTGGCACTGATGCTGAACTGCTTGGACGAATCACCAGGTACGAAGTCAACAAGCTTAGTTTCTCCTGCCGATTTGAATTTCAGAGCCGGATCATGCTCCGTAGTTGGCTTCTTCAACGGAGTCATGTCCGCCGGATCAACATTGTCTTTATAGTACTTCAACTCCTCGGTGGCACAAACCGACTCTGCATAAGCCGCATCTCCTTCCTCGCATTCCAAAGCGATTTTGCGGCTTCCGTGAACCGTTATTGTCCCCTTATGACCCGGCATCTTGAGCTGCAGATACACATAACAGGGCCGAGCCATAAACTTGGCGTAGGCCGCTCGCCCAAACAGGGCATGATATGGACTTTGGATTTTCACCACTTTAAACGTCAATGTCTCCGGCCTGGAATCATGATCATCCCCAAAGGCTACTTCCAGAGCTATCTTACCAATGGGATATGCTGATCTGCCAGGCACTACACCGTGGAATACTGTATTAGACGATTTGAGATTCTTATCTGCTAGTCCCATACGACGGAAGGTCTCATAGTACAGGATGTTAATGCTGCTCCCTCCATCCATGAGCACCTTGGTGAACTTGTAACCTCCCACCTGAGGCGCCACCACCAGAGCCAACTGACCCGGATTATCGACCTGGGGAGGGTGATCTTCTCTGCTCCATATGATTGGTTGTTCAGACCAACGTAGATAATGGGGTATGGCCGGTTCAACAGAATTGACCGCCCGCCTCTAAACTTTCCGGTCTCGCTTGTCCAAGCTAGTGGTGAAGACATGGTACTGCCCATTACTCAACTGCTTTGGGTTGCTCTGGTAACCTGACTGTTGTTGCTGTTGGTTGTAACCACCCTGGTTGTTCTGACTATTTTGACCATTATGTCCGCCCGGATTACCATGGAATCCTGAACCGGAACTTCCTCCACCGTAACCCGGCCCGGATCCCGAGCCACCGCCAGATTCGTGATCATACCGGAAATTATTAGAATTTTTGAACTCCTGCATAATAAAGCAATCTTACCAAAGGTGGTTTGCCGGCGCCTCCTTCGTCCCATGTCTTGGACAGGGCTGGCTTAGCAGGTAGTTTAGGCGGTTTGGGTTAGGGTTGGGCACTCCATTACGATTTTTCGGCCTACCCTTGCGTCGCTGGCCATTGTCCTGTGCGTTGGTATTAGCCACAAAGTCCATGTTACCATCCGCTTTACGCTTGCCTCCTCCACCATTGCCTGCCCAGTGATGCTGCTGACCTTTGGAGCTGCTGTTCTTCTTCCCTTTCCCTGTCTTGTCATCATCAGATTCGGGATCCTTGGTACTATCAGAATCAACATATTTCACCAAAGCGGCCATGAGGGTCCCCATGTCGGTGCAATGACGCTTCATCCGTCCCAACTTCAGCTTCAGGGGTCCAAACCGGCAGTTGCCTTCTAGGGTTAACACTGCGGTGTCAGCATTGATGCGGTCTGAGGAGTGCAACACTTGCGAAACCCGGCGCACCCAATGAGTCGTTGATTCTCCTTCCTCCTGGATGCATGCAGCTAAGTCCACTATCGACATAGGCTGTTTACAAGTGTCTTTGAAATTGCTGATAAACCGGGCTCGTAATTGGGCCCATGAGCTGATAGAATTAGCCGGCAACCTTTTTAACCAAGTACGGGCCGTTCCTTCGAGCATCATGGTGAAGTATTTCGCACACGCCGCGTCATCCACATCAAGCATCTCCATGGCCATCTCATAGCTCTCCACCCATGTCTCTGGAGGTTGATCCGCCGTGTAATTTGGTACCTTGTGTGGGCCTTTGAAATCCTTGGGCAAACGCACGTTGCGTAAAGCGGGGATAAGGCAAGGCACCCCCAAAGAACTAGAAGTAACACCAGGTTCAGTCAGGGTGGTTGGACGAACCGGCGTGAGCTAACGAGCCTGATGTTGTGCGGATAACTCGGCCTCCCTGCGCGCGCAGGCCCGTCCACCACTCACTGAGCGTCATCAGCACCACCCGCTGGATTGTTGCCACGGGGTGCCCCACGTCGTTCATTACTCGACACTGCAGGTTCATCCATATGTCTGCTATAGCTCCGGCTTGGACGAGGGGTCGAGTGGATCCGGTCGCGGCTGTACGAGTACGCTTCCTGTTGGGCCAAAGCTATCCTCAGAAGTTCCTTGACCCATCGCGTCTCTATTGCCTGCGGCGAGTCACCCTCAATTGGAATGGCCTCCAGCCGTGCAGCAGTGGCAACAAGATTTTCCATTGGGTTGGAGTAGTGACCCGGGGGTGTTAAAGCAGCCTGAGGTACCACGGTGTTTTGACGAGGCGGGTCCATCTGACGAGGCTGAACCGGTGCACCGGTCCCAGGGGCTTCTGCCCGGTTTCCCTCCAGCGGGTTGCCGGCTCTTGGTCCTAGAGTGTTGAAAAGGTCTCTGGCCTCGAAAACTGGAGGTAAGCGGGATCAGTGCTTCCTCCTCATGACTTCATGCGACGCGCTCTGGTCCAACATAAGTTTGTAGGCATGGGCGTCTAAAGCGGCCCGCTCTGCGGCCATCCTGGTGTCCTCAGCCACCAGATCCGCCTTGGCCTGGGTGATTTGTTCCTTTACCTTTGCAATCTCCGTGTTGTGAACGTCCTGATCCGACGGATTAACTTCCGCCATAAGCACAGCCAACACATCAAATAGTTCTGATAGAACCTGAGCCGGCGGGCGCACAGGGCCTCCTGCCCCGGCAACCATCGCCGCTGCTGAACCGGAGATCGTTGCCGCAGCTCTCGAAGAATGAAGCGCTGCTTGCGTTCCGGCCATGAATATTCCAACCCGGTTGGGCAGATCAGAGGGGTCCGGAATACTATCACCATCGGAAATACTCCCAATCCGGCCATCTTGTAGCTGATAAAGAGATTCGATTTCTCCGATCGAAGATTCGTCACCAGAACAAACGATGGTCGCGCCACAAAATTCCGATCTGTCCTCATAACTTCCTCCATGGATGACTCCCATGAAGGCACGCTTCATGGCCGGTTTAACCCGGGCGGATCGTGCACGCTGAGCCGTCTCGACGAGGTCGGTGCAGATGTCCGGCTCAGGGCCCGGTTCACCGATCTTGCCAATGAAAACGTGAATGCTACCAAAGGGGACCCGGTACCCGTACTCAATTGAGCCGGCCTCGGGGCCCTAGCCTGCGTCGTCGATGTAGAGCTTGCCGCGACGACTCTTAGTCCTCCGGCCTATAGCGTAGCCCTCGAGTCCTTCAAAGCGCCCCACCAAGAACCGGAAACCATCGTGCGATAGCCCCACGGTGGGCGCCAACTGTCGTGGTTTTGTCACGGCAGATGTCCTAGAGAAAGGACTTAGTCGTGGATCCATCATGACGGGTTAGCTTGAAGGGGTTAAAGCGGACACAAGGACGCAAAAGAGTTTATACTAGTTCGGCCCCTTCGATGAAGGTAAAAGCCTACGTCTAGTTGTTATGGAATTGATGGGGTTTCGATGACTAGGGAGCAAACAAGCTTCGCCTATGTCTCGAGTTGTTGTCTGTTGTCCTTGAACCGCCGCCGGGTCGTCCCCTTATATACACGGGTGACTCCCGTCGGCTTACGGAGTCCCAATACCGGCTCATAGATGTGTCCGGTTTGGTCTCTACTTATTCCTAACTTACAATATAGGTTAACTGCTAACGCCGGTTTACGGCTACAGGCCTTGAACCGACCATGGGCCTTGAGCCCTACTCTGTCTTCTTGGGCTTTAACATACTTAACTACTGACGAAGTTAACCCGGCCCAGATAGGCCTGTTTACACCCAGTAGTAATATCCCCAACATAACCCGAAGCAATTGAATAGTGGGTAGTACCACGTCTTCACCATGAGTTTATGTAAGAGGGATCAGAAGCTCCATAGAAGGGCGGTAAGCGCCGTTGAGCTGGTGGTACCTTGTTACTTGCGATGGTTTGAACACCCTATTCGCCGGAGCCGCGAGGATCACCCGCCCCGGGTTGATAATCCGGGTCACTTGGCGCTAGTGGTGGCACCTCAGGTTGGAGGATACAAGTTCACTAAAGTGCTCAGGGATGGAGGTAGCAGCATCAATATCCTTTACTATGAAACTTTCCGTCACATGGGATTGACCGACAAAAATCTTAAGCCGTCAAACACTGTTTTTCATGGTGTGGTGCCTGGTAAGTCAGCATATCCAGTAGGTAAGATATCTTTGGAGGTTGCCTTTGGGGATGAGTATGATTCTAGGTCTGAGACGCTGACCTTCGAAGTGGTTAAAATTAAGAGCCCTTATCATGCTCTGTTTGGACGGACGGCTTATGCTAAATTCATGGCAAGGCCTTGTTATGTTTACTTACAGCTTAAGATGCCGGGTCACAAGGGCACTATCACAGTGCATGGAACTCGCAAGGTAGCCCTGGAGTGTGAAGAAGGAGATGCCGCTTATGCTGAATCTGTCTGTGCAACAGAAGAGTTGAAATTTTACAAGGATAATGTTGACCCAGCATATATGACATCTTTGAAGAAGCCAACCACAAAGCACGACCCTTGTTGAAGTTTAAGTCGGCAGATGACACTAAGGTAGTTGACTTTGTTCCTGGTGACTCATCCAGGCAGTTCAGCATTAGTGCTAATCTGGATCCGAAATAGGAAAGCACGCTCATCGAGTTCATCCGTGAGAACCGGGACATCTTTGCATGGAACTCGCTGAGCACACTCTCAATATCGATCCAAAGTTTAAACCGGTCAAGTAATTCCTTCGTTGTTTCAATGAAGAGAGGCGTAAGACTTTTGGTGAGGAGGTAGCCCAGCTCTTGGCGGCTGGGTTCATTGTTGAAGTTTTTCATCCTGAGTGGTTGGCTAACCCGGTGTTGGTGCTTAATAAAAACGGCACCTGGCGCATGTGTGTGGACTATACGGACTTACACAAGGCTTGTACGGTTGATCCCTTTGCTCTCCCCCATATTGATCAGATTATTGATGCTACGGCGGGTTGTGAGCGTTTGAGTTTTTTGGATGCTTATTCTGGTTATCATCAGATAAAGATGGTAGTTAAGGACCAGGATAAAACAACTTTCATCACTCCTTTTGGAGCCTTCTGTTACGTGTCTATGCCTTTTGGGCTCAAGAGCGCCCAGGCGACTTACCAGCAGTGCGTGCAGAATTGTCTTCATGATCAAATTGGGCGCAATGTTCATGCCTACGTGGATGATATTGTGGTAAAGTCCAAGAAGAAGGAAACCTTGATAGATAATTTGAAGGAGACCTTCGGTAATCTCCAAGTCTACAAGATGATGCTTAACACGGCCAAGTGTATCTTTGGTGTGCCAGCAGGCAAGCTCTTAGGTTTTCTAGTTTCAGAACGAGGTATTGAAGCTAACCAGGAGAAGATAAAGGCCATCACCTCCCTGGCTAAACCGGCGTGTATCAATTATGTTCTACGTTTGGTGGGTCATATTGTAGCCTTAAGCCAATTCATAAGCCGGTTGGGTGAGAAAGCCATCCCTCTTTATCAGATGATGAAGAAGACGGATCATTTTGTTTGGAGTGATGCTGCTAATCAAGCATTTAAGGCCTTGAAGAAACAGTTGACTGAGCCACCGGTTCTTGTTGCTCTCATTGATAAAGAGCCTTTGTTGTTATATGTGGCTGCCAATAGCTGAGTTGTCAGTGTAGCCCTTGTGGTGGAAAGAAAGGAATCAGGCAAGGAGCATCCGGTTCAGCGGCCGGTTTACTACATCAATGAGTTGCTTATTGAGTCCAAGCAGAGGTATCCACATTGGCAGAAGCTTGTATATGGGGTGTTCATGGGTAGTCGGAAGCTCAAGCAGTACTTTCTGGGTCATCCCATCACTGTGGTTAGTTCTGCTCCTCTAGGGGATATTATTCAAAATAGAGAAGCCACAGGCCGGGTAGCCTAGTGGGCCATTGAGCTTGGACCCCATGGTTTGAAGTATATGCCTTGCACAACCATCAAGTCTCAAGCACTTGTGGATTTTATCAATGATTGGACAGAGTTGCAGATGCCTGAGGAGAAGCCGGTGAGCACATATTGGACTATTCACTTTGATGGATCTAGGTAGTTGGAGGGCTCGCGGCTGGAGTTGTCTTGACTTCCCCGCGAGGTGATAAATTTTCTTACGTTCTTCAGTTGATGTTCCCTTGTACTAACAATGCAGATGAATATGAGGCCTTGCTCCATGGTCTTCGGATGGCTAAGGAGATGAACATAAGCCGGGTGAGGTGTTTTGGTGACTCAGACCTGGTGGCCCAGCAAGTTTCTGGTACTTGGGATTCCAAGGATCCACTCAAGGTTGCTTATCGCCGAGAGGTTGATGCTATTGCTGGCCATTTCAAAGGTTATCAAGTGGAACATGTTGATCGCAGGAAAAATGAGGCAACTGATGCTTTGAGCCAGTTAGGGTCCTAGTGTAAGCCCGTGCCACCTAACACATTTTTGGATATTCTGCATAACCCTTCAGTCAAATTGCCTACAGAGGAAGATTTAGCTATTCCTAACTCGGAAGCACAATTATTGGTGGCTCTTCATGTTATTCCTGATTGGACAGTTCCATACTTGGCTTATATGACCCGGGGCGAGTTACCTGAGGATGAAACTTTGGCCACGCAGATAACCCGTCGGTCTAAGTCAATGACAATTGTTAATGGAGAATTGCATCATTGCAGTGTCACAGAGGCGTTTCAACATTGTGTCTCCTGAAGAAGGTTGTGAGATTCTGCGAGAGATTCATGGAGGAGATTGTGCTCATCATGTTGGTTCTAAGTCTCTTGTAGCCAAGGCTTTTCATCATGGGTTTTATTGGCAGACGGCTCATGCTAATGCTGAGGATTTAGTCAGTAAATGTGATGGTTGTCAGAAGTTCTCATGATGAGCTCATGTGCCGGCTTAAGAATTGAGGATGATTCCGATTGCTTGGCCATTTGCAACCTGGGGTCTTGATATGGTTGAACCTTTCAAATGGTCCAAGGATAAAAGACCCACCTTTTGGTGGCGGTTGACAAATTTACAATGTGGGTTGAAGCAGTGCCGGTTAGTAAGTGTGACGCAACGACGGTGGTTCAATTCATCAAAAAGGTGATCTTCCATTTTGGTTTTCCCCATAGCATCATAACTGATAATGGCACTAATCTGTCCAACAATGCTATGAAAGAGTTTTGTTAGCGAGAGCATATTTGACTTGACGTATGATCAGTGGCTCACCCCCAGTCCAATGGTCAAGCTGAAGGAGCCAGTTAAGAGATTCTGCGAGGCATCAAGCCCCGGCTTATGGTCCCTTTGGAAAGGATGCTGGGTTGTTAGGTGGAGGAGTTACCCTTAGTGTTATGGAGTATCAATACTACCCCAACATATCTACGGGTTACAAACCTTTCTTCATGGTTTACGGAGCAGAGGCGGTTCTCCCTAGTGACATTCGTCACGATTCGCCCCGTGTGGCGGCCTATGTTGAAGTTGATAATGAAAAAGCACATCAGGACTTACCAGCAAGATCTTCTCTGTTATCACAGTCGTCGGGTTAAAACCAGAACCTTTCAAGAAGGCGACTTGGTGCTCCGGCTTATCCAGGATCAGACTGATATGCATAAACTATCCCCACCTTGGGAAGGCCCTTCTGTGGTCAGCAAGAATCTGAATAATGGGTCATACTATCTTATCGATGTTCGAGACCACAAGGACTCACGCACATCGGAGGAGGACACTCGTCGGCCGTGGAATATCGCTCATCTTCGGCCTTACTATACTTGAGCCACCAGCTCTTGGGATGTACATATTTTGATGATGTATATATTATAATGTAAATAATAAAGCCAGCATCCCTGATTATTTAGGGCTTCTATCGTTTCATTTTTTTGAAAATTGAGACTTTATTGTCATTCCATATGACCATTTAAGAGGCTTGATGCCCAAGTCGGGTGCGAAGGTATGCTATTGAATTGGCGCGATGAGATCTGTCTCTTGATGAATCAGCACCTTCACCTTCTTATTATCAGCATCACAAGCCGCCTGCTACTGTGATAGTTTGGTCTCTTCAGCCAGCCGGGTTGCCAATGGACGCATTGATCTTACTATATCTGCAAAATCATCTGCACTGAAGGGCGTCCCATTTTCTTTTACACTTGGCGGATTGAAGGTTTGCCAGATCCTCGGGGTCAAGATCTGCTTGCCATGCTTTAGCCCGGCTTAGGGCAGTTAAAGCATCGGCTCTGGCAGAGGCTCATTTCAGCTCTTCAATCCTCTCGGGCACTACTGACAACCTTTCCAATGTCTCCTGGATAAGAGTAGGCGACCATTTTTTGTGCAGAGCAACAACAATGGTTCGTTGAGCAGCAGTATATAATTGTTCTACCAGACTGTAGACAACCTTCAATCGGACGCGCATGTCTGAGCCCAAATTGATGCTTCGAGAGCCTGTATCAATTCATTTATTAATAAGTCGGCACAGTTTATAGCAGATTCAATGGGATAAATGGGATCGGGGTTAATACTTACCGAAGATAGCTAGTGACATGTTGTTGATTTGCTGCCTTAAGCCGGACAGTTCATTAGTCACCGGCTTAAGGGCGGCATCAGCTTCTTCTGCTCTTTTTAGTAGAGCCGCCTTTTTAGTTTCCTAGCTATCTTTGTCAGCACTAAAGGTCTGCTTGAGATTCTCAATGTTTTCCAAAGAAGTCCTCAATTCTGATTGGGCCTTGGATGTTTCTTGTTGAGTCTTTATGTTGGCCTTCAGATCATTGAGCTGTGAGTCCTTGTCAGTCAGTTTAGCCTGTGACATAAGCACACACAGACAAGATTACAATCATCATTACTCTTTGAAAGTTCCAAGAACAATACAAGTATTACACATGGCACTTGGGGGCTAATGCATATTGCTCTTTTTTGAACACAAAATTTTCAAAGTCCCAAGCACAATACAAGTATTATCCTTGGCACTTGGGGGATAATGCCTATTGCTTTGTTCCAAGACAAATTTATGACCCGGACAAATGAGGTAATCCGGTTTATAAAGACCGCAGATTAGGGTTGTTGATTTTAAACAAGACGATTAGTCCCGACTTATTCATCACTGAGTAAGCTGGCCCTTGGGGGCTACGGATGCAATATTGATTCTTTTTACTTAAAGTCCTGGCTTAACATATTTATTATGCCGACCCTTGGGGGCTACACACGCAAAGTTGAAGTACTGCTATTACAAGCCCCGGTTCATATTGAAAGTATAAACCGGCCCTTGGGGGCTACTGGATTTGATCTATGCAAATATTGAAGTTTTAGAGCACATTCTATTCTACATGTCCAATAAACTTGGTGACTCTGGGAAGTATATTCATAGATAAGAAGTGGCAGCGTTTACCTCATAACACTCCTTCATCAGGTTTACTAAGCCAGCTTCAAAGTCGCGGCTGGTATACAAGAGGTTCAAGTAACCAGAGTGGAGGTCTTGGGCGCTGAAATGGGCATAGCTATCCAAATCTACCTTCCACTTCCTTTATCTTCAGCAGAAATTTCTTCCTTGGCGTTGTGTTTTCATAAGACAGTGGGGTTACCCGGTGCTATGTAACCAAACTCACTAACCACAACATCGTTAGTTTTTTCTTCGATGGGCTTAGGTGGGCTTGGCGGCTTTAAATCACCTATTCAACATCCATATGGTCTATGGAGGCTTCATGGTCTTCTGGTGGTGGGTCATCAATGGTGGCTTCTGCAGTTGGATGAGAAGATTTTGGTTGTTGTTTCTCCGGTTCAGATGGATTGGCATCATCTGTCGGTTTATTCAACTTTGCTTTCTTGCTGGGTTTGGCTTGGCCCCTGAAAAATAGGAAGTATAAAGAGGTCAGTATAATGAGCAGGCATAAGATTTGAAGGATTAAGTATACCCTTACCCAGGTACAGTCTTGAAAGCCGGAATTTGAGTTCCCATTGACTCGCCAGAGGAGGAATGAGAAGTCCCCTGATAGTTTGAATCAGACGTGTTAAGAGGTTGTCGGAAATAACCCGCCTTGGGATGAAGTATGTAAGACCTCTGGGGGGGCATTTGCAAACCTGTGTGTTTGGTAAGCCGGAGGAAGTAATTACACCACCACTATGCCGGGTGGTGCAGCGAGCTTCGTGTTGTTGTTTCTTCAAAAGAAAGTTGGGATCCAAGTGAGCTAGAGGGTGAGAAAAGCTTACTTTCCGGCTTGCTTGTCAGGTTTTCTATGTTGGCAGAGGTTCTCAACCGGAGGAAAGAATAATTACCTTTGTGTCGCCTGCACGACTGGCTTCTTCGTCGTCCTGATAACAATCATTGTCAATGAGATGTATAAAAAATGAGCCAAGTGAATCAAGTTCTACCTCTGATTCATCATCATCATCAGCGTCATCATCAATATTTAAGTCGACCGTCTCGGCGATCTTCTTCTTGGCAGGTCTTTTGGTGACCTTGGTTTTTGTACGAGTCGACTTGACTGGCTTGTCTTGAGGTTTCTTCTTCCAAAATGGGGAGTCAGCCTGTGGAAGTCAAAAAAGATTATAAGTAGGCATAACTTATAGCTGGCGGCTTGTTGATGGAATGGAAGATGTGCAACACTTACAGCTGGCGGCTTGTTGAAAGTACAGAAAGGACTAAGTTCTGTTTTACTGCATTCCTTTGCAGGCTTGTTCAGAAATTTCTTGCTAGCTTATGTAATTTCCGCTTCAGTCAGTTGAATGTCGCAGTGGCGCTAGGGATCTTTTGAGTCGCTGGTGTATTCACATATTAAGCAGGGGCGATGGCTTAATGGCAAGATGCTCCATGACACCCAACACCGGACAAGGTCAACGCCGGTTAGGCCATTAGCAATGACGGCCCTAACCTTGGAGAAGGCTGGTGCATATTTGGCCCGCTCCTTTGCGTTCATTTTTGGGGAAGTGGATGTGTGTTCCTAAGCCGGTGGTCGCATTAACCCGACAGAGAATTCTCGTTTGATGGAGAGGTGTCTTTGCAGTAAAACCAAGTTTGGTTCCAATCTTTGGGGTGACTCGGCTGCTTGGCATAGGGAAAGTTGACTTCTTTTCTCTTTTGAATGGAGATCCCGCCGAGTTCCAAGCTGGGCCCGTCAGTAAACTCCGTCTGACGGTTTAAATAGTATAATTCTCAGAACAATTCAACTGTGGGTTCTTCTTGAAGATAGGCTTCACAGAAGACTTGGAAATTGCAAATATTGGTTACAGAGTTGGGCCCAATATCTTGAGGGTGAACTTGAAAGAAATGAAGCACGTCGTGGAAAAACTTTGAGCCGGGCGGGCTGAACCCCTGGCTCAGGTGGTCAGTAAAAACAATCACTTCTCCGTCCTTGGGTGTAGGAGGGTTTTCTTCACCAGGGACCCTCCAATGGATATCCTCTTTCTTGGCTAGGGTGCTAGTTGCAACAAAATTATCCAGGTCTTCTTCGGTGACCTGGGATTGGACCCAGTTGCAAGAGGTATATGTCTTGGCCATTTTTTCAATGATATGAAAGGAATATTATGCCGGTTTAAGGTTATATGGTCAAGCAGGTTGCCGGCTTAAAAGAAGAAGATAATGAAGCATGCATAGATGTTAAACCGGAGGATGGCATTGAAGGTACAAAGATACGCTATAGGCTGCTTAAGAGGGGACTAATGGTACCTGGCGGGTTACAATTTATGAGTTAAGCCGCCCACATAATTAGTTGTCTACAGATCTAAGTGGAAAAATTGCGAAGTGTTGCAAACAGATTCCACAGATCAATGCTTTAATTTTGGATCTACGACACTTCAGATAACAAAAAAAAATATCTAGACCTAAATTGGCAGTGCTTGAGCAGTTCACGTATCCAGATTGGATTTATTTACACAAAAGGAGATGCCCTAATAGAAAAAATGAGTACTACAACTACCGCCGCATAGGAGAGGTACCAAGTTGAGTCAAAAAATTGCAAGATATAGGGAAGGGCAGATATGAACTCCGATGAACTCGTAAAAACCCTAAATGAGATCTATGGGTAAAGGAAAGAGGGGAACTTACTAGAGTTGTTGAACGGCGGAGGTGCGCAAGCGAACTCTGATCGGTTCAGGTTGATGCAGCGGCCATTGTCGAAGAAGGGGCAAAGGTCGACGACGGTAGAGCTCGGGATCTTAGGCGACGCGAGGAATAAGAAAGAGATGAAGAGGCAAGGGGGGAGTGAAAGGGATCCCTGGCCCTATTTATCAGGACGAAAGGATAAGCGGCATGCGTGGGAATCGAGGAGGCCAAAAAATGGATATGCGACAACATAGACGCCTCGATTTTCAGAGCTTACTAAAAGAAAAAATATATTAAAATTTGGGTCTTGTGTAATATTAATGACAGGTGACGTCACGGCGGGTTACCACGATCTAAGAAAATGACATCACAGCGGTTTACAAGGCCTCTCATGAATAAATGAAGAAGGATTTTTCTAAGTGTTGAAGATTGATAAGAACAAGTTCAAATCAACCTGGTGACTAATGTTGGGGATATAACTATTGGGTATGACCCGCCTAGGAGGGCCCGGGTTATACCGTTGGTGGCTTGTTATGACAAAGCCCAAGAAGATGGTGGTTCACGAAGCAGGCTTACCGAAGGCCCAAAACACAAAGGCGACTTAAGGCCTGGAGGTGTAATTAGTCACCGAGCTAGACACGTTGTGTATAAACCGGCCGGGACTCTGTGAGCCGCTGGGCGTTAACTTGTGTATATAAAGGGACGACCCGACGGCGGTTCAGGACAAGAAACAAGAGATCGAAAGCTAGGTCAAGCGTATTCGCTCCCTGGTAATCGAAACCCAAGAAATACCACCTCAACTGGATTAGGATTTTACCTTCTTAACAAGGGGCCGAACCAGTATAAACTCATGTGTCCTTTCTCCCGTTTAACCCCTTTAAGCTAACCTAGTTGTGATGGCTCCACGACTAAGTCCTTTCGCTAGGACATCTGCCGTGACAATTCCACGACAAGTTGGTCAAAAGAACTATGTTCGTCTCTGTATAACCGTCACAACCATGAACCACAAGGGCAAAATACTTTAAACAAAATAAGCCGTGTCTATTGACATCTTTTTTGGTGAGATGTTATGTTCTAGCCTTATTATTATTTCGAGCCGTTTTTTAGTCTCCCGCTTCGCATTTCAAGGCGCGGTCCTTATTGACACATCTTGTCAAAGCAGAGATCGTGTCCCTTATTATGGGATTCTCATCAATATGTGTTTGGGTAATCCAACAGTGCTGTTTTGCACGACCCCTTGGAAACAGGCGAGTTTTAAGGCTTGTGGGGGAGGGCGCTTGATATTCACGGCCTTTATAAGAGGATAAGAACCCATCTCTTCCCCCCACGCCTTCTCCTTCCTCAGCCCATCCATCCTCGAGCTCTAGCGCCCAAGTCCCAATTTTTCCCATCGCCACCAAGTACTCCGGCCATGTCTGGATCCGGCTCGCAAGGCAAGTGGATGGCCTCCTCCGTGACGGAGAAGGACATCAAGGAGCTCCGGGAGGCGCAGTACTTGACAGCGAAAATCAGACACAGACTCCCGGCCAAGGAGCAAGTCATCCCCACTCTAGAGCCCAGTGAGAGGGTTGTGTTCCTCCCTCACTTTCTCCATGGGATAGGGTTTCCCCTCCACCCCTTTGTTCGTGGTTTTGTGTTCTACTACGGGCTGGATTTACACGATCTTCCCATGAACTCCTTCCTTCATATTTCGGCGTTTATCATCGTGTGTGAGGCATTCCTCCACATCCCTCCACACTTCGGTCTGTGGCTCAAGATTTTCAATGTGAAGCCGAAGGTAGTTGATGGGAAACATGCAGATTGCGGGGGTGCCATGGTGAGCAAGCTTCCCAAAGTTATCTGGCCCAAAG
The DNA here is from genome assembly GCF_003073215.2 of Triticum urartu. Classification (NCBI taxonomy): domain Eukaryota; kingdom Viridiplantae; phylum Streptophyta; class Magnoliopsida; order Poales; family Poaceae; genus Triticum; species Triticum urartu. The sequence goes on from NC_053022.1 coordinate 307,751,474, forward strand.
GGGGTCTTTGTGGAGACCGTCAGGATATGGCAGCAGGAGTGGTTTTATATTACTGAACCCCGTGGCACCAAGTGGGCGGCCGCCCTGATAGTCCCCAAGTGTAGGGAATCATCATAGCAATTCCCAAAGGTGGAAGTGATAAGTATGGAGTGTCGAACCCACAAGGAGCTAAAGGTAAGATCAATATTCTCTCAAGCCCTATTTGCCACTGATACGACTGTACGTACACCGAACGTTTGCTTCCAACTAGAAACGAGAAATAATACTACGTTGTGGGTATGAAGAGGATAACTTTGCATGGTATCGGAGAGCTAAAATATGAAATTAGGTGTTGTTATCATAAAGTTAGAATATATTACTAAATATTATAAATAGCGAGTGTGGAATAATGATGGATCGGTGTGCGGAATTGTCTTAGGCAATTGTTAACAAGATCGGTGGTAGTCATTGCAATTTCATATGAGGGAGAGGCACTTATGATTGGAACTCTAGCAAGCATCCACAACTACTAAAGATCATTAAGGTAAAACCCAACCATAGCATTAAAGCATCAAGTCCCCTTTATCCCATACGCAACAACCCCCTTACTCGGGTTTATGCTTGTGTCACTCAAGCAACCCACTATAAGCGAATCATGAACATATTGCAACACCCTACAACGGGAATCCCTCACGCTTGCGCGACATGGAGGGCACAATAGGACAGCACCAAAATAAAACATACAACTCGTACCAATCTACATCAACAAGCAACCCAAAGACAAAGGATATCTACTCAAAACATCATAGGATGGCAACACATCATTGGATCATAATATGTGGCATAAAGCACCATGTTCAACTATGGATTACAGCGGCGTGCGGGAGAGTGGACCGCATAAAAGAGATGATGATGGTGATGTTGATGAAGACGATCACGGCGGCGATGATTCCCCTCCCGATGGCACTCCGGCACCACCGAGAGAGAGGAGAGGTTCCCCCCTTGTGCTTCCTCCTCCATGGCCTCCCCCTGGATGGGGAGAGGTTCCCCCTCTAGTCCTTAGCCTTCATAGTGATGATGGCCCCTCCGGGATCCTCCTCCATGCCCTCCGGTGATGATGGCCCCCTCCGGCAGGGTGCCAAAGAGGGCCTAGATTGATTTCTCGTGGCTAGAGAGGCTTGCGGCGAAGGAACTTCCACTCTAGGTTAATTTCTGGAGGTTTGGGTATTTATAGGAGAGGTTGGCATCGAGAACAGTGACGGGGCCCCACGGGTAGTCCACGAGGCACAGGGTCATGCCCAGGGGGGTGGGCGCCCCCACCCTCGTGGGGCCCACAGGACTCCCCTCCGATACATTTTTGTTCCATTATTTTTTATATTTTCCAGAAAAATTCCTCGTTGATTTTCATCGCATTCCGAGAACTTTTATTTCTGCAGAAAAACAACACCACGGTAGTTTTGCTGAAAACAGCGTTAGTCCGGGTTAGATCTAATCAAATCATACCAAAATCATATAAAACTATTGTAAACTTGGCATGAATACTTCATAAATTATAGATACGTTGAATACGTATCAGCATCCCCAAGCTTAATTCATGCTCGTCCTCGAGTACGTAAATGATAAAAGAAATAATTTATGAAGTGTGAATGCTAGCAAGTGCTTAAGTTTGATCAATGATAGTTTCAATCACTTTTTATAGCATCATTATATATCATAACCATATCTCAACTCATAAAACTTCTCACGATCAAGTAACAAGCTATTCACATGTTAAAGTATAGATCATAAACTTTCTTGAAAACTAACAAACCATGCTCTTAGTCATCAAACAATTGCAATTCATCTTATTTTCGGGAAGGGTCTATGAAAGAGCTTTGATTCAGCAAACTGCACATACTCAACTATCATTTAATCTTTCAAAATTGCTAACACTCACATGATATTTATGGGTTCAAAGTTTTAATTGGACAGAGAGAAAGATGGGGGTTATAGTTTCGCCTCCCAACCTTTTACCTCAAGGGTAATGTCAACAATAATAATTTATGAAAACCTACATCCAAGTGGATATATATATCCAGATCGCTCCAACACAAAGTGCTTGCCAAAGGAAAAAGTGTAAAAATGGAAATGTGATGATCACCATGACTCTTGTATAAGGGTAGAAGATAGAAGTAAAAGATAGGCCCTTCGCAGAGGGAAGCAGAGGTTGTCATGCACTTTTATGGTTGGATGCACAAAATCTTAATGCAAACGAATGTCACTTTATATTGCCACTTGTGATATGGACCTTTATTATGCAGTTTGTCGCTTTTATTTCTTCCACATCACAAGATCGTATAAAGCTTATTTTCTCCACACTAATAAATCATACATACTTAGAGAGCAATTTTTATTGCTTGCAACAATGACAACTTACTTGAAGGATCTTACTCAATCCATAGGTAGATATGGTGGACTCTCTTGGCAAAACTGGGTTTAAGGATATTTGGAAGCACAAGTAGTATCTCAACTTGGTGCAAAGAATTTGGCTAGCATGAGAGGGAAAGGCAAGCTCAACATGTTGGATGATCCAAGACAATATAACGTTTCAGATATAGGAAAACATAACCCATTAAGTTGTCTTCCTTGTCCAACATCAACCTTTTAGCATGTCATATATTAATGATTGCTCACAATTGCAAGATATGTCCAAGATAGTATATTTATATGTGAAATCTCTCTTCCTTCAATATTCTTTCATGAATTGTTCAAGTGACCAATTCTGCGTTTGCTAACTTCCAATAAGTTTACTACCTATACTTATTATGTGTGAAGTCATTACTACCCATGTTGTAAGCATATGAAACGTATATAATTTCAGATTTATGATATTCAATTCATTCAACCATTTACTCATAGGATATATGTGAAGCACATGAGTAAATGACAAACTACTCCAAAAAGATATAAGTGAAGAATACTGAGTAGTCAAATAATTAAATAGCCATGTGAGGATTCTTTTTAATTCAATATTTCAGATCCAATGATTGTATTCAAACAGCAAGTAAAATTGAAAATACGCTCCAAGCAAAACACATATCGTGTGACGAATAAAAATATAGCTCCGAGTAAGGTATACCGATAGTTTTGAAGATGAAAGAGGGGATGCCTTCCGGGGCATCCCCAAGCTTAGGCGCTTGAGTCTTCCTTGAATATTACCTTGGGGTGCCTTGGGAATCCCCAAGCTTAGGGTCTTTCCACTCCTTATTCTCCTCATATCGATATTTCACCCAAAGCTTGAAAACTTCAATCACACAAAACTTAACGGAACTTCGTGAGATAGGTTAGTATGATAAAGAGTAAACCATTCACTTTGGTACTATCAAATACAAGGTTCATAATAGCTCTCACACAATGCCTACTGTACCATATCATTTCTACAATTTATATTGAGAAATATAAGCCATAGAAACTAGAAAACAAACAAACTATGCAATGAAAACAGAATCTGTCAGAAACAGAACAGTCTGTAATGATCTGAACACCAACCATACTTATTCTACTCCAAAAATTATTAAATAAATTGTATGACGTGATGAATTTGTCTATTAATCTTCTTAAAAAAGAATCAACTCAATCGCACTCTTCTATAAAAAACGAAAGCTAATCTCGTGAGCGCAAAGTTTTTGTTTTTTACAGCAAGATCACATTAACTTTCACCCAAGTCTTCCCAAAGGTCTTACTTGGCACTTTGTTGAAACAAAAACTATAATACATTATTAATACAATAGCTTAATCATGTAAAGACACAAAAATAGTAAGGGTAAATATTGGGTTGTCTCCCAACAAGTGCTTTTCTTTAATGCCTTTTAGCTTGGCATGATGATTTCAATGATGCCCACATAAAAGATAAGAATTCAAGCATAAAGAGAGCATCATGAAGAATATGAATAGCACATTTAAATTTAACGCACTTCCTATGCCTAGGGATTTTGTGAGCACATAATTTATAGGAACAAGAATCAACTAGCATAGGAAGGAAAAACAAGTATAACTTCAAAAATTTAAGCATTTGGAGAGGAAACTTGATATTATTGCAACTCCTACAAACATGTATTCCTACCTCATAATAATTTTCAGTAGCATCATGAATGAGTTCAACAATATAACCATGACATAAACATTCTTTTCATGATCTACGAGCATAGAAATTTTACTACTCTCCACATAAGCATAATTCTCCTCATTCGGAATAGTGGGAGCAAACTTCTTCTAAATCCACTTTAGATGATAGTATTATTCATACTCCAAAAGATATAAGTGAAGTTCATGGAGCATTATACAATTAATATAGACTAACCAATATCCAAGCTCAAAATATATATGTGAAGCACACGAAGCATTCTATAAAACCGTACTCAAAAGATTTAAGTGAAGCACAAAGAGCAATTCTATAAGATCATACTTAAAAGATATAAGTGAAGCACATGAAGTATTATATAAATCAATGAAGGGGCATCTCATACTAGCATGGTTCTTAAAGAAAAATAAAAACACAATGGACACAAATCATGTGAACAAAACAAAAACCGAGGTATACCGATAATTGTTGAAGAAGAAGATGGGATGCCAACCGGGGCATCCCCAAGCTTAGATGCTTGAGTATCCTTGAAATATTTACTTGGGGTGCCTTGGGAATCCCCAAGCTTGAGCTCTTGCCTCTCTTTATTGTTCTCATATTGATAGCTCCTCGATCTTCGAACACTTCATCCACACAAAACTTTAACAAAAACTTTGTGAGATCCGTTAGTGTAATAAAGCAAATCACTACCTTTAGGTACCGTTGAAAACTTATTCCAATTTCATATTAGAACTATATCTACTGTATTCCAACTTCACCATGGTACATACCCCCCCCCCCGATACTACCCATAGATTCATCAAAATAAGCGATCAACACATAGAAAACAGAATCTGTCAAAAATAGGACTGTCTATAGTAATCTGGAAGTTTAGTATACTTTTGTAACTCCAAAAAATTCTAAAAGCATATTACAATTTAAAAAATTTGTACATAAGTAATGTGCAAAAAGTTTCAGACCTATTTGAATTTCCTTTAAAAAATGTAAAATCACGCGCTACAGCCAAAGTTTTTGTTTTTGTACTGAACATAGTAAACAAGCAATCTAATCATCCTAAAACCGAAGCTTGGCACATTATTTTTATCATACAATGGATATATACCATGGGATAATTATTTTCAGAGAAGCTTCCATGAAAAATGTTACATTGTTTCCATGAGCATGAACACAAGTGCTCAAGGTCGACCCTCATTTCTTCAATGCATAATCTTCCAATCACTTCTCTTATTGAAAAACTTTTTAGGTGTGAGAGGCAAGTATTTTTTTCTATTTTCATTCTTAAAAAAAATTGTATGTTTCACCCACAACTAAACAGAAACAAAAAAGGGAAAACAAAATCTACTTAGTGAAGAAAGCAAACAAGCACACACGAGAATATCAACCCCACGCTATTGCTCCCCGGCAACAGCGCCAGAAAAGAGCTTGATAATCCCCAAGTGCAGGGAATCATCGTAGCAATTCCCAAAGGTGGAAGTGATAAGTATGGAGTGTCGAACCCACAAGGAGCTAAAGGTAAGATCAGTATTCTCTCAAGCCCTATCTTCCACTGATATGACTCTACGTACACCGAACATTTGCTTCCAACTTGAAACGAGAAATAAAACTACGTTGTGGGTATGAAGAGGATAACTTTGCATTGTATCAGAGAGCTAAAATATGAAAGTAGGTGCTGTTATTATAAAGTTAGAATATATTACTAAATATTATAAATAGCAAGTGTGGAATAATGATGGATCGGTGTCCGAAATTGTCTTAGGTAATTGTTAACTAGACCGGTGGTCGTCATTGCAATTTCATATGAGGGAGAGGCATAAGCTAACGTACTTTCTCTTCTTGGATCATATGCACTTATGATTGGAACTCTAGCAAGCATCCACAACTACTAAAGATCATTAAGGTAAAACCCAACCATGGCACTAAAGCATCAAGTCCCCTTTATCCCATATGCAACAACCCCCTTACTCGGGTTTATGCTTCTGTCACTCAAGAAACCCACTATAAGTGAATCATGAATGTATTACAGCACCCTACAGCGGGAATCCCTCATGCTTGCGCAACACAGAGGGCACAATAGGACAGCACCAAAATAAAACATACAACTCATGCCAATCTAAATCAACAATCAACCCAAAGACAAAGGATATCTACTCAAAACATCATAGGATGGCAACACATCATTGGATCATAATATGTGGCATAAAGCACCATGTTCAAGTAGGGATTACAGCGGGGTGCGGGAGAGTGGACCGCGTAAAAGAGATGAGGATGGTGATGATGATGGTGATGTTGATGAAGACAATAACATCGGTGATGATTCCCCTCCCGATGGCACTCCGGCACCACCAAGAGAGAGGAGGAGAGCCCCCCCCCCCTTGTGCTTCCTCCTCCATGGCCTCCCCCTGGATGGGGAGAGGTTCCCCCTCTAGTCCTTAGCCTTCATAGTGATGATGCCCCCCCCGGGATCCTCCTCCATGCCCTCCGGTGATGATGGCCCCCTCCGGCAAGGTGCCAGAGAGGGCCTAGATTGATTTCTCGTGTCTACAGAGGCTTGTGGTGGCGGGACTTCCGATCTAGGTTAATTTCTAGAGGTTTGGGTATTTATAGGGGAGGTTGGTGTCGAGAACAAGTCAGGGGCCCCACGGGTAGTCCAATAGGCACAGGGGCGCGCTCAGGGGTGGTGGGCATGCCCCCCACCCTCATGGGGCCCATGGGACTCCCCTCCGGTAGATTTTTGTTCCAGCATTTTTTATATTTTCCATAAAAATTCTCCGTTGATTTTCATCGCATTCTGCGAACTTCTATTTCTGCACAAAAACAACACCATAGTAGTTCTGCTGAAAATAGCATCAGTCTAGGTTAGTTCTAATCAAATCATACCAAAATCATATAAAACTATTATAAACATGGCATGAATACTTCATAAATTATAGATACATTGGAGACGTATCACACCCCTATTTTTTGATCTAGACCCCCGCTGCGGCTTGCGTCATGGAGCAACAAGGGTCTGGACTGGGGATCATCCAACGAGGTGCTGATGCTGAAGAAGCGCATCAAAAATATCATAGAGAAGGGCGCCAGCCTCACGGATGTGATCCAGGTAACGCTCATCCGCTGGTCCCTTCTCTGCCAACGCCGGCGTCTCCGCATGTGGGAGTTCAATCCGGAAGGGCCACAGATCCTGAAGCGACTCTTCGACACGACGCACAAAGCAATTTGAAAGCTACTTTTCAAGACTCAAAAGTCGTGGCCAGGGACGTCCGAGGACATCGGCCTTGACTGTAATCATCCAACTATCGTGGTACTAGGTCTGACAGTAAGATTAGGGGGTACGTATGAGGAGGCAAGATCCTAACTACGGTGAGGTTGTACACACGAGTTTACGAGTTCAGGCCCCTCTCAGAGGAGGTAAAAGCCCTATGCCTCAGTGCCCTGAGGCTGTCGACTGGAATATGGGTGTTTGTGCATTACAGGGGTGCCAACCCTTGTGCCACTAGAGGGGGGTGGCTTATATAGAGTGCGCCAGCCCATGTTACAAGGAGTTTAATGTACATTAAGATAGGACGTAACTGATAACGCCAGCGATAAAGGGCTATAAATGATCTTTAAGCCTACAGAGTGATTGTCTGACAGTTGCCGTCCTGAGTGACGTTAGGCCTACTTTGTTCTGAGTGATTTCTTGTACCATCGAGTGACTCATTCTCTTGGTCGAATGGAATTGGGATATCCAAGTGAGGTTCAAGGTCGATTGGATGGCACTCCTTGATAACTCAATCGGTTTCTCTTCTTGTGCTTTGAATGCCTTTGACTCTAGGGCAGTGTCCTTGGGTAGGGTGTCTACGTCAGGCCTATGACCCTACCCTAGGTACATGTCGTCGTCATTAGCCCCCAAATGGATTAAGGTCTGAGTGAAGAAGGAGCTGAAGCTGACTTTGACCCGATTCCCCATTTTTTGGGGGGTACTATATCTGGATTTGCGAATCATGCTGAAGTTTCAGTCTTATTTCAGTCGCCTTGATCGATTCAGAAGCCGTCGAGTGAACTTAATCGACAAACTTCAAGTGTTGATATGGTGCGCAACCTCCAGCGCGATTGATTGCTCTACAGCTTCTGGATCTCACGGGATTCGAAATTTCGGGGAAGCTCGTGGGACGGTGCGTGCCGCAGTAAACGGAGTTGATAGACAAAAGCACCTCGATTCTTGCGCCACCTTTTTCGCCATGTATCCGGCGTGCGACTATTGCGGGATTTGATGGGATCTCTTGGGCCCACGAGTCAGTCACTCGGAAACATCCCCATATAAGGCATCAAAGATGATGTGCTGCACAGTGCGCCCCATTATCCTTCTTCTTCCTCCACCGCTCCACCGCATCCGCCTCCATTCTCGACATGGCTGCCCTGCCGTGTGCAGTTCACCACAATGGGAAAGGACAAGATGGCGACCCTGGAGCACGCGAAGAAGGCAACGACAGTGGCGAAGGGCAAGAAGATGAGTTGGAGGGTCGTCATCGAGGTCCGGTCTGTCGCCTGGTTGGATCCAGGGGGACTGGATCCGCTCTGCAATCTGGAAGGAAGATTTGGAGGACATGGCCAGCGGGGTCCTAATCGCTCATGGATCTTGGAGGCAGCCAGGGACCGAGACTGAGCCTCAACCGCAGGAGGGTGAGTGTGTTCTCCTTGCCACTCACATCGACCGTGGTTTCAGTCTGCCTCCGCATCCTTTTTCTGAGGGTTCTTGAACTTTTTTGGTGCCCAACTTCATCATTTCTCCCCCAATGTAATCACATACCTTGCTGCTTACATCTCTCTGTGCGAAAACTTCTTGGGTTGTCGACCGCACTAGGGTTTATTCAAGCACATCTTCACCTTCCGCTCTCAGACTATGAAAAAGGCAAATCCGAGTGACGAGAGGACGCACATGATCCAAATGTGCGGGGGTTTAGGGATTCAGACTAGGGGTAGGAGTACTTTCCCAGCCATGACCCTTCCCGACTCGTTTAGAGGGTGGCAGTCGACCTGGTTCTACTGCTGAGATGTTCCGACTCCCGGTCAGTCGACCGGCCTTCCCCCTTCACCATGGACCGAGTCAGCCAACCCTCTTCACTTATCATGACTCCAGTAGAGAAGGAAGAGGTGTCGATGTTAGTCGATCATGTAGTCCAATTGGTTTGTGATGTGACTGGCATGGATTTGTTAGAGGTGTTTCTCAGCAGACAAATCCAGCCCCTTCAAGCCCGTGATCATCCGATGTTGATGTACTCGGGCCCTAACGACACCGCTCGGGTTGACCCAGAGGAAGTTTCCGAGACGGCGGAGCAGTGGCTGTGGAGTACCACTCGCAACAAAGACAACCCCAGGGGGTGATAACCCACAAGTATAGGGGATCGCAACAGCTTTCGAGGGTAGAGTATTCAACCCAAATTTATTGATTCGACACAAGGGAGCCAAAGAATATTCTCAAGTATTAGCAGCTGAGTTGTCAATTCAACCACACCTGGAAACTTAGTATCTGCAGCAAAGTGATTAGTACAAAGTAATATGATAGTGGTAGTAGCAGCAACAAAAGTAAAGACAGCAAAAGTAATATTTTTGGTATTTTGTAGTGATTGTAACAGTAGCAGTGGGAAAGTAAATAAGCGTAAACCAGTATATGGAAAACTCGTAGGCACCGGATCAGTGATGGATAATTATGCCGGATGCGGTTCATCATGTAACAGTCATAACATAGGGTGACACAGAACTAGCTCCAATTCATCAATGTAATGTAGGCATGTATTCCGTATATAGTCATACGTGCTTATGGAAAAGAACTTGCATGACATCTTTTGTCCTACCCTCCCGTGGCAGCGGGGTCCTATTGGAAACTAAGGGATATTAAGGCTTCCTTTTAATAGAGAACCAGAACAAAGCATTAGCACATAGTGAATACATGAACTCCTCAAACTATGGTCATCACCGGGAGTGGTCCCGATTATTGTCACTTCGGGGTTGCCGGATCATAACACATAGTAGGTGACTATAGACTTGCAAGATAGGATCAAGAACTCACATATATTCATGAAAACATAATAGGTTCAGATCTGAAATCATGGCACTCGGGCCCTAGTGACAAGCATTAAGCATAGAAAAGTCATAGCAACATCAATCTCAGAAACATAATGGATACTAGGGATCAAACCCTAACAAAACTAACTCGATTACATGATAAATCTCATCCAACCCATCACCGTCCAGCAAGTCTACGATGGAATTACTCACGCACGGCGGTGAGCATCATGAAATTGGTGATGGAGGATGGTTGATGATGACGACGGCGACGAATCCCCCTCTTCGGAGCCCCGAACGGACTCCAGATCAGCCCTCCCGAGAGGTTTTAGGGCTTGGCGGCAGCTCCGTATCGTAAAACGCGATGATTTCTTCTCTCTGATTTTTTTCTCATCGAAACTCAATATATGGAGGTGGAGTTGGAGTCGGAGATGCAACAGGGGGCCCACGAGGTAGGGGGGCGCGCCCTAGGGGGGCCCACCCTCATGAGAAGGGTGTGGGCCCCCTGGTCTTCATCTTTGGCAAGGATTTATTTTTATTTTTTCTAAGACGTTCCGTGGAGTTTCAGGTCATTCCGAGAATATTTGTTTTCTGCACATAAAACAACACCATGGTAATTCTGCTGAAAACAGCATCAGTCCGGGTTAGTTCCATTCAAATCATACAAGTTAGAGTCCAAAACAAGGGCAAAAGTGTTTGTAAAAGTAGATACGACGGAGACGTATCAACTCCCCCAAGCTTAAACCCTTGCTTATCCTCAAGCAATTCAGTTGACAAACTGAAAGAAAGAAAGAAAAACTTTTACAAACTCTGTTTGCTCTTGTTGTTGTAACTATGTCAAGCCAGCATTCAAGTTTTCAGCATAGATCATAACTAACCACATTTGCAATAATTCTCAGGTCTCACAATTACTCATATCAATAGCATAATCAACTAGCAAGTCATAATAATAAATCTCGGATGACAACACTTTCTTAAAACAATCATAATATGATATAACAAGATGGTATCTCGCTAGCCCTTTCTGAGACCGCAAAACATAAATGCAGAGCACCATTAAAGATCAAGGACTGACTATACATTGTAATTCATGGTAAAAGAGATCCAATCATAGTCATACCCAATATAAATTAACAGTGATGAATGCAAATCACGGCTGTGCTCTCCAGCTAGTGCTTTTTAATAAGAGGGTGATGACTCAACATAAAAGTAAATGGATAGGCCCTTCGCAGAGGGAAGCAGGGATTTGTAGAGGTGCCAGAGCTCGGTTTTGAAATAGAGATAAATTGTATTTTGAGCGGTATACTTTCATTGTCAACGTAACAACTAAGAGATGGTGATATCTTCCATGCTAAACACATTATAGGTGGTTCCCAAACAAAGTGGTAAAGTTTATACTCCCCCTCCACCAACAAGCATCAATCCATGGCTTGCTCGAAACAACGAGTGGCTCCAACATACATCAGGTCCCAGGGGGAGTTTTGTTTGCAATTAATTTTGATTTAGTTTGCATAAAGCATGGGACTGGGCATCCCGGTGACCAGCCATTTTCTCATGAGTGAGGAGCAGAGTCCACTCCTCTTGAGAATAACCCGCCTAACACGGAAGATAAGGACATCCTTTGTTGATGCATGAGCTATTCGAGCATATAAAACAGAATGTTTATATGAAGGTTTAGAGTTTGGCACATACAAATTTACTTGGAACGGCAGGTAGATACCGCATTTAGGAAGGTATAGTGCACTCATCTGGAATAACTTTGGGGTTTAAGGGATTGGATGCACAAGCAGTATTCCCGCTTAGTACAGGTGAAGGCTAGCAAAAGACTGGGAGGCGACCAACTAGAGAGCGACAACAGCCATGTACATGCATTAAAATTAATAAACATTGGATGCAAGCATGAGTAGGATATAATCCACCATGAACATAAATATCGTGAAAGCTATGTTGATTTTGTTTCAACTACATGCGTGAACATGTGCCAAGTCAAGTCACTTCAATCATTCAAAGGAGGATACCACCCCATCATACCACATCATAATCATCTCAATAGCATGTTGGCACACAAGGTAAACCATTATAACTCATAGCTAATCAAGCATGGCACAAGCAACTATGATCTCTAATTGTCATTGCAAACATGTTTAGTCATAATAAGCTGAATCAAGAACGAGGGAGTTGTCGGTGTCAAAACCGGCGGTTCTCGGGTAGGGGGTCCCAAACTGTGCGTCTAGGCCGGATGGTAACAGGAGGCAAGGGACACAAAGTTTTACCCAGGTTCGGGCCCTCTCGATGGAGGTAAAACCCTACGTCCTGCTTGATTAATATTGATGATATGGGTAGTACAAGAGTAGATCTACCACAAGATCAGAGAGGCTAAACCCTAGAAGCTAGCCTATGGTATGATTGTTGTTCTGTATGTTGTCCTACGGACTAAAACCCTCCGGTTTATATAGACACCAGAGAGGGTTAGGGTTACACAAAGTCGGTTACAATGGGAGGAGATCTGCATATCCGTATCGCAAGCTTGCCTTCCACGCCAAGGAAAGTCCCTTCCGGACACGGGACGAAGTCTTCAATCTTGTATCTTCATAGTCCAGGAGTCTGGCTATCCGAACACCCCCTAATCTAGGAATCCCTCAGTAGCCCCCGAACCAGGCTTCAATGACGATCAGTCCGGCGCATAGATTGTCTTCGGCATTGCAAGGCGGGTTCTCCCCCAAATTTCGTGTACCTGTTGAATGAAGTCCGGTTTCTTGTAGATGTTGCGCTCCTTGGCTTCTACGCCCAATAATGGCCGCTTCCCACGTGTCAAACGAATATGAAAAGTCTGAGTGTTTTTACATTCACACCCCTAGCCACGCAAATGAGCTGCCCTATTTAAGGGGACGAGGATTTAGATCCAAACCACATCTTCCCCCCTTCGCGAGTGTTCATCAGAGCGCATCCGACAAAGGTCCAATCCACCATGGCCAGCCATCGCAACTCCTCTTCTCGCCCTTCCATCCCTCAGCCTGGGTACTGGGAGAGATGCTCCATCCCGCATAGCAAGCTAGTGATGCTCCAAACCAAGGGATTCCTCCCCCCAGCCTACATGGTCCCGGTTCGAGCCGGTCTTGCCATCTATAATGGCAGAAAGCAAGCGGAGAGTGCCCCCAATCCCTCCTAAGGAGAGCAAGTATGCCTTGTCCCTTATCTAATAAGGGGGCTCGGGTTTCCAATTCATCCATTCCTCCGGGGGCTGCTGGAGTTCTATGGTCTCCAGCTACACAATCTCACGCCAGCCTCCGTATTGCATATCGCGGGCTACGTAGCCCTCTGCGAGCTGTTTTTGGGTGTCGAGGCTCATTTCGGGCTATGGAAAAGGTTATTCTGCCTTGTGCGCCGCTCTAAGGAGGGGTCAATGTATCAAGTGGGGGGAGCCGAAGTGTGACGCATCGCCGGGACTAGATATCTGTCCGGAACCCCAAAGAAGGCGTCCGAAGACTGGCCCTCGGAATGATTCTATATAGAAGACGTCCCGGTGCCGGATCCTGTCCGGATCGGCCTCCCTGAATTCGACAGTGCTCCCTTAAAGAAGCGCCTAAGCTGGCGTCCATGGAGCCCTCAGAGGGAAAGTGACAGGAACATCATTTACCTGATGGGCCGAATAAGATTGTTAGCCCATTCCGGACTAACAATGATCGGGGTTATGGCCGAATGCATCATGCGGGGGGTGCAGCCGCTTCAGTATAGAAGCCACCCCATGTGGGACTTCAACGGGGAGGACGACACCACTTGCTATGGCCATAAGGGGCCGGATTCAGCTGCCGCTCTACTAAAGATCTTGTCCACTTTGTATAAGAGAGAAGAGGAGGAATTTCTCCGTGTCAACCCAGATGGCGGATTCTCTATGCACAATCCCCCAAGCTGGGTAAGTGGTCACATTTACTTGCCCATCCGTTTTGTATTCCCATTGTTAAATATTCAGTCTGATGACTTCAACGCTGGAACTGCGCCGGGCTGTTAAGGAGATAAGCAGCCCTCCTCCACAACCCGAGGACCCAGGATGGTCCCTCGACCTGGCCTCTCAAGAGGATCCGGACATATCTGTGGAGCTGATTGATGGAGTGTTCCATCAATTGAGCAAGGACAACGCCTTGGTGGCCATTACGGCCGATTACCCAGGGATAATTCCGGCCTCCCAGGTAACTGAGATCGAAGTCCCAGTACCCCGAATAGGTGTCCGCCCTCTCGTGTTTTTAGTTTCCTGATTACAACCGAACTTTGCAGGGGAGGTTTTTGAGGCGGAAGGCCGAACCTGCGGCGACAAGCCAACGAGGGGCCGTAGGGCCCCGTGGGCAGAAAAGAAGTGCAGTCCGGACCGAGGCTTCAGCGCAAAGGTATGGCGCGCCCCCCTATCCCAGGTGTTATACCTTCGAGGCACATTGACACTCGTGCTTTCTTCAGGACAAAGAGACCTTGCCGGACTATATCCGGAGAGGCTGCCAATCGCGCCTCCACCAGCCAGGCTCCAAAGCCTGGTCCGGAGGCGGAGGCGAACGCAAGGCGCGCGCTAGACGCTCCTTCGACGGAGGATGTGGAGGGGTCATTAGTGCGTGAACAGACAAGTGCCCGACTAGTTATGTTATATTACATGGTTAGTAAGAAACATCTTCCAGGGAGAATAGTTCCGTTAGGGGTTCCTTTCCCTGGGAGGCATGCCCTAAAGTGCATGTCCATGATGCGAAAAGAAACGCAGGAAAAACATTTGGGGGCATGTAGGTAAATAAAAAAAGATCATCTTTAGTTCACCGACCGAATATTCCCTTAAGAACGCTAGCTTTCGGCTTCACCCAGTCTGAGGTACATGTCCGGCTGACCCGGTAGTAACAATCGCAGAGGTGCTCCCTTTACCACCTAGCCAAACAATCGGGAACATAGGGGTAAGCACAGGAGCCAGGCAACCCATCTTGGCCAAAACTTAAGTCATATCGATGCATATAATGGTGAATAAAAGGTACATGCGGAAGTGTGACACATGTGTTGGGCATGAAGCCCGTATAAATAAGCTTCTGTTTAAAGAAGCCCCCAGGTTTAATGAGCGCGGATAGCGCGTCACTTTATGAGCTTTTAAAGGTTATAAGAGAGAGAGAGAGAAGAATAGGGATGTAAGACAGAAAGTATGTATAAAAAATGGACAGAGGAAGGAGACGAACACAGAGTCCAGTGCTAGGCATAGAATCTTCGGAGACGGGCTGCGTTCCATGGGTTCGGCTCGAGTCGGTTATCTGATGCATTTCGTAGGCGGTACGCTCCACCAGTCAGGACTTGGTCAATTATGAAGGGTCCTTCCCACTTGGGCTTGAGTTTGTCCTTTTTCTTATCCGGCAGGCGTAGAACTAATTCGCCAACGTTGTAATTCTTGGCCCGTACTTCTCTGCTTTGGTATCTTCGAGCCTGTTGTTGATAGAATGCGGAACGGGCTTTTGCCACGTCACGCTCCTCCTCCAATGCATCCAAACTGTCCTGCCAATCGAGCTCGGCTTCTCTTTCTTCGTACATGCGCACTCGAGGTGAGTCATGAATTATGTCGCAAGGCAAAACTGCCTCTGCGCTGTACACCATAAACAATGATGTGTATCCGGTGGTGCGATTCGGCATGGTCCGCAGGCCCCAGAGTACGGAGTCGAGCTCCTCTACCCAGTGCGTGTTAGATTCCGTGAGGGACTGCACTAATCTGGGTTTAATGCCGCTCATGATAAGACCATTTGCACATTCGACCTAGCCGTTAGTTTGTGGGTGATAGACGGAAGCATAATCGAGCTTGATGCCCATGTTTTTGCACCAGAGTTTTACCTCGTCGGCCGTAAAGTTCGTGTCGTTATCAGTGACAATGCTGTGGGGGACACCGTAACGGTGTACAACCCCAGATATAAAGTCTATCACAGGTCCGGATTTGGCCGTCTTAACAGGTTTGGTTTCTATCCATTTGGTGAACTTATCCACCATGACCAGTAAGTATTTTTGCTTGTGGGTTCCGCCTTTAAGGGGTCCAACCATATCAAGCCCCCAGACCGCGAAGGGCCAAGTGATGGGGATAGTTTGGAGGGCGGTGGGTGGCATATGGCTTTGGTTTGCAAAGAGCTGGCAACCGGTGCATCGTTGGACAAAGTCCTGGCCGTCTTCCCGGGCCGTCGGCCAGTAAAAGCCTGTGCGGAAGGCCTTGCTCACAAGGGACCGAGCTGCAGCGTGATGACTGCCAAGTCCGGCATGAATTTCAGCCAGGAGGTTCCACCCTTCCTCTTCGGAGATGCACCTTTGAAGGACTCCGGTAGTGCTTTTCTTATAAAGCTCTCCCTCGTGGACTTTGTAGGCTTTGGATCGCCGCACTATGCAGCGTGCCCCGTTTTGGTCCTCAGGGAGTTCCTGCCTAATAAGGTAGGCGAGGAATGGTTCTGTCCACGAGGCGATGACGGCCATTATTACGTGGGCTGAAGGTGTTATTTCATTGGCAGAGCTGCCGATTGTGTCAGAATGTTCGGTGTCGGGCAGTACGGTTAGGTCCAGGCTGGTGTTGTGCGGCTCCCTTCCCATACTACGGATGGCTTGAACAGCCTTTCCAAGAAGATGTTGCGGGGGCCTACATCGCGTTTTGCGCCGATGCGTGCCAGGACATCTGCCGCCTGATTATTTTCCCGGGCTATGTGGTGAAATTCAAGCCCTTCGAACCGAGCTGACATTTTTAGGACGGCGTTGCGGTAAGCTGCCATCATTGGATCCTTGGCGTCGAAGTCTCCATTTATTTGGGATATTGCGAGGTTCGAGTCCCCGCGCACCTCTAGGCGTTGAATGCCCATGGATACTGCCATCCGGAGACCATGTAAAAGGGCCTCATATTCGGCTGCATTGTTGGAGTCTGTGTACATAATGTGGAGTACGTATTGAACTGTGTCTCCTATGGGGGACGTCAAAACGATGCCAGCCCCCAGTCTGGCCAACATCTTGGAGCCGTCGAAATGCATGATCCAATTTGAATATGTGCCGTACTCTTTAGGGAGTTCGGCCTCTGTCCATTCTGCGACGAAGTCGGCCAAGACTTGCGACTTGATGGCTCGCCGTGGCTTATAAGTTATGTCGAACGGGAGGAGCTCAATAGCCCATTTTGCAATCCGGCCCGTTGCGTCACGGTTATTTATAATATGGTTAAGTGGTACTTCCGGGGCTACTGTGATTGAACACTCTTGAAAGTAGTGTCGTAGCTTCCGGGATGCCATGAATACCGCGTACGCAATCTTTTGATAATGCGGGTACCGTGATTTGCAGGGAGTGAGGACAGTGGGCACATAATAGACCGGCTTTTGAAGGGGGAATTTGTGTCCGTCCATTTCTCGTTCGACGATGAGCACTGCGCTTACAACCTGATGTGTTGCTGCAATGTACAATAGCATTGGTTCGCCAATGTTTGGCGCGGCCAGGACTGGATTTGTTGCCAATATGGCTTTAATTTTGTCGAGTCCGGTCGTGGCTGCATCCGTTCATTTGAAGTATCCATTTGAAGGGTCCATTAAGCCATCCTTCCAATACGGTTCCATGCCCTGTAGAGGGTTTTTGCTTTTTGGCATTTGACCCGGGTGTCTGGCGATGATGCACCCGTTTATTTTGGACTGGGTTTGTATTCAGGGCTGGATCGTCCCAAAATTTTATTTCGGTTTTCCAGGCGCTTTCCATCGCACAGTACTTTCATATGATGGACGCCAAGTCAGCGCGTGTAATATCACGGCGACTTATGGCGTTGAGGATTCCCTTGTCCGTGCAATTACTGCGAAAGATTGAGATTGCGTCTTCCTCGCGGCAGTCCTTTATCCTGTTCATAACTAGGAGGAATCTAGCCCAGTAATGATGTACTGTTTCTTCGGGCTCTTGCCTAATTTGGGATAGATCGCTAATGTTCGGATGGGTGGGTGGAATTAAATCCAAAGCCTCACCCCATCTAAGGCTCAGAGGCCGAGGAATTTCCGAACTCGAAAATTTGGATTCCTGGATGTTGTCCAATGAATCCAGTCCATCGCCTGACTCCAAGTTCAGGTCTTGAGTGATATCCTCCCCTCCACGGGTATCTGGCTTGGAGGGATCGGGAATCCGGACGTAACGAGTCCTTAAGATAGATGAAGGGTCGCCGCGCTGTCCCTCTACCACGGCAACGTGACGGGTGACTTGGGGAGAGTTAATCTCTCTCGGATCGGGTTTAGGCCCAATCTGGTCATAATCCGTAGCGACTCCCATGGCGGCGAAGCGATCCAAGAGCTTGTTTATGGAGGAGAGCTCCATTGGATCTAACTGCTTGGCGAGTTCCGAGCTGACATGAAGATTGTTTTCGATGGCTCGAGAGGTCATCGTCGGCGCAGAAGCCGAACAGGCGGTCATAAGAAAACCACCTAGCCGGAGGGTTTGGCCGACAGCCAAAGCTCCCTTAGCAATGGTGCCGTCTTTAAAGACGGGGCGAGGCATCCTTCCTGATGACGACGACATAGAGGAACTCTCAATGAAAGCACCAATGTCGGTGTCAAAACCGGCGTATCTCGGGTAGGGGGTCCCGAACTGTGCGTCTAGGCCGGATGGTAACAGGAGGCAAGGGACACGAAGTTTTACCCAGGTTCGAGCCCTCTCGATGGAGGTAAAACCCTACGTCCTGCTTGATTAATATTGATGATATGGGTAGTACAAGAGTAGATCTACCACGAGATCAGAGAGGCTAAACCCTAGAAACTAGCCTATGGTATGATTGTTGTTCTGTATGTTGTCCTACGGACTAAAACCCTTAGGTTTATATAGACACCGGAGAGGGTTAGGGTTACACAAAGTCGATTACAATGGTAGGAGATCTGCATATCCGTATCGCAAGCTTGCCTTCCATGCCAAGGAAAGTCCCTTCCGGACACGGGACGAAGTCTTCAATCTTGTATCTTCATAGTCCAGGAGTCCGGCTGAAGGTATAGTCCGGCTATCCGAACACCCCCTAATCCAGGACTCCCTCAAGAGTCATCATATTTACAAAAACAAAAGAGGTCGAGTTCATACCAGCTTTTCTCATCTCAGTCAGTCCATCATATATCATCATAATTGCCTTTCACTTGCACGACCGAACGGTGTGGATAATAATAAGAGTGCACGTGCATTGGACTAAGCTGGAATCTGCGAGCATTCAATAAACAAGAGAAGACAAGGCAATATGGGCTCTAGGTTAAATCAACAATAATGCATATAAGAGCCACTTCAACAATTTAATTATGGTCTTCTCCTACTGGCCCCCAAAGAAAAGAAATAAAACTATTTACACGGGAAAGCTCCCAACAAGCAAAAGAAGAACGGGAAATATTTTTGGGTTTTCTTTTTAATTATTACTACTACAGCAGAAAAATAAACTACTACTATTTTTTTTGGTTTTTCTTAAGGTTTAACAAACACACAAGAAGAAAGCAGGAAAAGGAAAATAAACTAGCATGGATATTACAGTGAAAAAGTATGAGCACCGGCATCTAGCAATGAGTGTGTGTGAACATAAATGTAATGTCGGTGAGAAATACGTACTCCCCCAATCTTAGGCTTCTGGCCTAAGTTTGTCTATGGCCACGGCTGGCCTGGTGGATATCCATAATAATAGTTTTTGGGGTTGTACTGTGATGAGGAGGAATAGTTGGGATCATACTGTGATGAAGAAGAAGACTCTGACTGCCACTGGCTGATAGTCATCTCTGGATCCCAAGAATAAACAGATTGTCGTGGAGGCTCATCTTGTGGCTCCTGTTCCAGGGCTGGTGCAGGATTCTTGTAAGCTTGGACGGCAGCCCACGTAACGAGGTAGGGTCCTACAAAATTGAACAAAGAAGGAGCAGGCAACGTGATAGTTTCAGGATGATGTTTGTTAAAGAACAATTGATACTTAAGCTCTCCTGCCCTATTCTTAACAATAAAATCATGTGCCACCATACTTTTACGATCTAGATAAACACGGGACAACACCTTTTCTTCCTTCTCAGCATGCCTAATGGGTATGTTAAAATGTGCAGCTAGGCATGTGGCATAGACGCCTCCAAAAATGGGACCCTTAGTACGGTTCATACTTAACCGTCTAGCAATAGTACCGTCCATACTAAAAGTGTTATCACTGTATAAACCGTGGTGCAGAATAATTATATCAGGGATACTAAGGTTTCCACTATTTCCGCGTCCAATTAAACAACGACTAGCAAATAATGCAAAGTAACGTAAAACAGGAAAATGTATGCTAGTGATTCGTGCATCGGAAACCTTTCTAGTTTCTCCTACAGTGATAGTATCAATAAACCCAGCCACATCATCATGATGTGGTTCTTCTGTCTTGCCCTCAAAAGGGATTAAACAAATCCGACAAAAATCATAAAGTGACATCTCCTTATGCTCATCATATAAATGAAACTCCACCGTAGGTGGTGAGTTCCTAGAATGAAAATGAAAGTTTTGCAAAAAAGTATTTGTGAGTAAGAGATACTGATCGCATTGGTTGTGGAGGAAAGCGGTGAGGCTTGCATTGTGAGCCAATTCATGAAAATCTTCGTAGATACCGGCTGCTCTCAAGAAATCTTCAGAAGGCCATTCACACGCCCAAATCTCTACGGTGCGCGGCAAATTATACTTGGGCTTAGGTGCCTTTTCCTTCGAGCTTTGGCTCGATGAGCCCCTCAAAAATCTCCTCATTATTTTTCTGAAACAATCTGAAATTTTTAGTAACTTCAAACAAAAGTGAACCAACTTCAATAATATTGATAGCAACTACTCCTACAAGTGCCTAGAGCCTATATCAAGCATTAGAACTACTTGGAACCATATAAATTTGACATGCAAGATCAAGAACATGGTCACCTATGCAGCACAAATTTGCAAACAATAAAGAACTAGAACAAAAACTAATTGGACCAATGGAGGAGTCACATACCAAGGAACAATCTCCCCAAGCAGTTTTGCGAGAGGTGCTTTGAGCAAGGAGATCGAAACTCACAGCAATAGTGGCTGGAACTCGTGCTTGAGTTGGTTTTTTTGGGTTTGTGTGAGATAGAGGAAGAAGATGGGTGCTGGGATAAGTGGAGGAGGGCCACCATGGGCCCACAAGGCAGGGGGGCGCGCCCTATAGGGGGGCGCCCACCACCCTCGTGGCCAGGTGGCAGCTCCTCCCGCGGTAATTTTTGCACAGCAAATCCTCAAATATTCCCGAAAAAATCATATTAAATTGGCATGTCATTCTGAGGACTTTTATTTTCGGGATATTTTTATATTGCACGGATAAGTCAGGAAATAGACAGAAAAATACTATTTTTACTTTATTTAATATAAATAACAGAAAGTAAAAGTGGGGTACAGAAGTTTGTGCTTCTAGTTTCATCCATCTCATGCTCATCAAAAAGAATCCACTAACAAGGTTGATCAAGTCTTGTTAACAAACTCATTCCGATAATCATGAAACCGGAGAAATTTCGAATAACACTAAGTTACCTCAACGGGGATATGCACGTCCCCAATAATAAGAATATCATATTTCTTCTTGACAGTAGGAAGAGGGAATTCAAAACCTCCAAATATAATCGATGGAATTTTTCCAATAGAGTTGATACTATGAACTTGAGGTTGTTTCCTCGGAAAGTGTACCGTATGCTCATTACCATTAACATGAAAAGTGACATTGCCTTTGTTGCAATCAATAACAGCCCCTACAGTATTAAGAAAAGGTCTTCCAAGAATAATAGACATACTATCATCCTCGGGAATATCAAGTATAACAAAGTCCGTTAAAATAGTAACGTTTGCAACCACAACAGGCACATCCTCACAGATACCGACAGGTATAGCAGTTGATTTATCAGCCATTTGCAAAGATATTTCAGTAGGTGTCAGCTTATTCAAGTCAAGTCTACGATATAAAGAGAGAGGCATAACACTAACACCGGCTCCAAGATCACATAAAGCAGTTTTAATATAATTTCTTTTAATGGAGCAAGGTATAGTAGGTACTCCGGGGTCTCCAAGTTTCTTTGGTATTCCACCCTTAAAAGTATAATTAGCAAGCAAGGTGGAAATTTCAGCTTCCGGTATCTTTCTTTTATTAGTAATGATATCCTTCATATATTTAGCATAAGGATTTGTTTTAAGCACATCAGTTAATCTCATACGCAAAAAATAGGCCTAATCATTTCAGCAAAGCACTCAAAATCCTCATCATCCTTTTTCTTGGATGGTTTCGGAGGAAAAGGCATAGGTTTCTGAACCCAAGGTTCCCTTTCTTTACCATGTTTCCTAGCAACAAAGTCTCTTTTATCATAACGTTGATTCTTTGATTGTGGGTTATCAAGATCAACAGCAGGTTCAATTTCTACATCATTATCATTACTAGGTTGAGCATCATCATGAACATCATCATTAATATTTTCATTATGTTCATGTTTATTACCAGATCGTGTTTCAGCATCACACATAGAAATATCATTTGGATTATCAGGTGGTTCAGCAATAGGTTCACTAGAAGTTTGCACAGTTCTATATTTTTCTTCTTCTTCTTTTTAGAAGAACTAGGAACATCAATATTATTTCTTTGAGAATCTTGCTCGATTCTCTTAGGGTGGCCTTCAGGATAGAAAGGTTCCCGAGTCATTCTACCAGTTCTAGTAGCCACTCTAACAGCATAATCATTTTTCTTACTATTCATTTCATCAAGCACTTCTTTTTGAGCGTTAAGTACTTGTTCTACTTGAGTGGTAACCTTAGATGCATGTTTGCTAACAAGTTTAAGTTCACCTTTAATATTAGCCATATAATCACCCAAGTATTTAAGCATATTGGAATCATATTTCAATTGTCTACCAAAATAAGCATTGAAATTTTCTGGTTTGACAATAAAATTATCAAACTCATCAAAGCATTGCCTGGCAGGCTTAGAGTGAGGAATATCACCTTCATCAAATCTATAGAGAGAATTTACCTTTACTACCCGTGTCGGGATATCGGGATCAGGAGGTTCTTTAGTAAATAAATAAATAAGATCATATGTTTCTTCAACAGGCGGTATATTAAGACCATGTATTTCTTCAATAGGAGGTAAATTCTTAACGTCTTCAGCTTTAATACCTTTTTCTTTCATAGATTTCTTTGCCTCTTGCATATCTTCGGGACTGAGAAATAGAACACCTCTCTTGTTCAGAGTTGGTTTAAGAATAGGCTCAGTAATTGGAGCAGGAATTGGCTTAGGAGCTGGCTCAGGAGGTGCCCAATTATTTTCATTTGTCAACATATTATTCAATAGAATTTCAGCTTCATCCGGTGTTCTTTCCCTGAAAAGAGAGCTAGCACAACTATCCAGGTAATCTCTGGAAGCATCAGTTAGTCAATTATAAAAGATATCAAGTATTTCAGGTTTCTTAAGAGGATGATCAGGCAAAGCATTAAGTAACTTGAGAAGCCCCCCCCCCAAGCTTGTGGGAGACTCTCTTCTTTAATTTGCACGAAGTTGTATATTTCCCTCAAAGCAGCTTGTTTCTTATGAGCAAGGAAATATTTAGCAGAGAAGTAATAAATCATATCCCGGGGACTACGCACACAACCAGGATCAAGAGAATTAAACCATATCTTAGCATCACCCTTTAATGAGAACGGAAATATTTTGAGTATATATAAGTAACGCGATCTCTCATCATTAGTGAACAGGGAAGCTATATCATTTAACTTAGTAAGATGTGCCACAACAGTTTCAGATTCATAGCCATAAAACGGATCAGATTCAACCAAAGTAATTATATCAGGATCAACAGAGAATTCATAATCCTTATCAGGAACACATATAGGTGAAGTAGCAAAAGTAGGGTCGGGTATCATTTTATCTCTAAGTGATTCTTTGTTCCATTTAATTAATAACCTCTTAAGCTCATATCTATCTCTGCAAGCTAAAATAGTGGCAGAAGATTCCATATCAAAAAGATAACCCTCAGGAATAACAGGCATATTTTCATCATCACTATCATCATCGTATTCAGATTCAATAATTTCTTTTTCTCTAGCCCTAGCAATTTGTTCATCAAGAAATTCACCAAGGGGCACAGTAGTATCAGGTATAGAAGCAGTTTCATCATAAGTATCATGCATAGCAGAAGTGGCATCATCAATAACATGCGACATATCAGAACAAATAGCAGAAGCAGGTGTAGGTGTCGCTAACTTACTCATAACAGAAGGTGAACATGCAGAGCTAGATGGCAGTTCCTTACCTCCCCTCGTAGTTGAGGGATAGATCTTGGTTTTTGGATCTCTCAATTTCTTCATAGTGTCCAGCAGATATAAATCCCAAGTGACTCAAAGAATAGAGCTATGCTCCCCGGCAACGGCGCCAAAAATTAGTCTTGATAACCCACAAGTATAGGGGATCGCAATAGCTTTCGAGGGTAGAGTATTCAACCCAAATTTATTGATTCGACACAAGGGGAGCCAAACAATATTCTCAAGTATTAGCAGCTGAGTTGTCAATTCAACCACACCTGGAAACTTAGTATCGGCAGCAAAGTGTTTAGTAGCAAACTAATATGATAGTGGTAGTAGCAGCAACAAAAGTAAAGACAGCAAAAGTAATGTTTTTGGTATTTTGTAGTGATTGTAACAGTAGCAGCGGGAAAGTAAATAAGCGTAAACCAGTATATGGAAAACTCGTAGGCACCGGATCAGTGATGGATAATTATGCCGAATGCGGTTCATCATGTAACAGTCATAACATAGGGTGACACAGAACTAGCTCCAATTCATCAATGTAATGTAGGCATGTATTCCGTATATAGTCATACGTGCTTATGGAAAAGAACTTGCATGACATCTTTTGTCCTACCCTCCCGTGGCAGCGGGGTCCAATTGGAAACTAAGGGATATTATGGCCTCATTTTAATAGAGAACCGGAACAAAGCATTAGCACATAGTGAATACATGAACTCCTCAAACTATGGTCATCACCAGGAGTGGTCCCGATTATTGTCACTCCGGGGTTGCCGGATCATAACACATAGTAGGTGACTATAGACTTGCAAGATAGGATCAAGAACTCACATATATTCATGAAAACATAATAGGTTTAGATCTAAAATCATGGCACTTGGACCCTAGTGACAAGCATTAAGCATAGCAAAGTCATAGCAACATCAATCTCAGAACATAATGGATACTAGGGATCAAACCCTAACAAAACTAACTCGATTACATGATAAATCTCATCCAACGCATCACCGTCCAGCAAGCCTACGATGGAATTACTCACGCACGGTGGTGAGCATCATGAAATTGGTGATGGAGGATGGTTGATGATGACGACGGCGATGAATCCCCCTCTCCGGAGCCCCGAACGGACTCCAGATCAGCCCTCCCGAGAGGTTTTAGGGCTTGGCGGCGGCTCCGTATCGTAAAACGTGATGATTTCTTCTCTCTGATTTTTTTCTCATCGAAAATCAATATATGGAGGTGGAGTTGGAGTCAAAGACGCAACAGAGGGCCCATGAGGTAGGGGGGCGCGCCCCCCACCCTCGTGAGAAGGGTGTGGGCCCCCTGGTCTTCATCTTTGGCGAGGATTTTATTTTTTATTTTTTCTAAGACGTTCCATGGAGTTTCAGGTCATTCCGAGAATATTTGTTTTCTGCACATAAAACAACACCATGGTAATTCTGCTGAAAACAGCGTTAGTCCGGGTTAGTTCCATTCAAATCATACAAGCTAGAGTCCAAAACAAGGGCAAAAGTGTTTGGAAAAGTAGATACGACGGAGACGTATCAGGGGGTCCAGGAGAGTCATCCCCTTCAGCGCCGAAAACGAGCCGGAAAAGGTCTGACCTTTGTTTCCGAGTGTATTCTTGTTCTGGTTTGTGGCAGTCTTTGAGACTGATGGAAGCTTGTTTGACTCTTTGCCTTGCAGATTTATACTAAGTTGTACTCGATGCTGAACGGGGAGCAGACCCAAGAGGGAATGGAAAGCATAGACGGATGTGGCGAATGGCAGTCTCCTGATGACCACAAAGACGACAGCGATGATTCGGACGGCAGCGAGGAGATAACACCCACAATGCGGCTATATCTCCCACGTGTCGGGGCACGACTTGGAGGCATAGCCTCATGGTAGGCATGTTGCAAGAGGGGTAATCTTCACACATCCCATGTACTGAATAAGAAAGGGATAAAGAGTCGGCTTACAATCGCCACTTGACACCATACATAAATAATCTATACATCATCCAAGGTACAATCAAAGGTCCGACTACGGAACCAAAAGAAAGAAAGACAACCCCAAATTCTAGATCCCCGGTCGTCCCAACTGGGCTCACTACTTATCATCCGAAAAAGAAACATAGTATCGTCCTGAATCCTCGTTGAACTCCCACTTGAGTTCGGTAGCGTCCCCTGCACTGGCATCATCGGCACCTGCATCTGTTTGGAAGTAACCATGAGTCACGAGGACTCAGCAATCTCACACCCGTGAGATCAAGACTATTTAAGCTTATGGGTAGGAACGGGTAGTGCGGTGGAGCTGCAGCAAAGCACTAAGCATATATGGTGGCTAACATACGCAAATGAGAGCGAGAAGAGAAGCAACGCATCGGTCGAGAAGCTGGAAATGATCAAGAAATGATCCTGCAACTACTTACGCACAAACATAACACAAGAACAGTGTTCACTTCCCATACTCCGCCGAAAAGAGACCATCACAGCTACACACACGGTTGATGCATTTTAATTAAGTTAAGTGTCGAGTTCTATACAACCGGATATTAACAAATTCCCATTTGCCACATAACCGCGGGCCTGGCTTTCGAAAGTTCAAACCCTGCAGGGGTGTCCCAACATAGCCCATCACAAGCTCTCACGGTCAACGAAGGATATTCCTTCTCCCAGGAAGACCCGATCAGTCTCGGAATCCTGGCTACAAGACATTTCGACAATGGTAAAACAAGACCAGCAAAGCCGCCCGAATGTGCCGACAAATCCTGATAGGAGGTACACATATCTCGTTCTCAGGGCACACCGGATTGTCCAAGCTTTCGGTAGGCCAACCCAGAGTTTCCCCTGGTGGCCACCGGCAGCTGACAGGTTGGACCAACACTCAGAGGAGCACTGGCCCGGGGGTTTAAAATAAAGATGACCCTTGAGTCTGCAGAACCCAAGGGAAAAGGCTTAGGTGGCAAATGTTAAAACCAAGGTTGGGCCTTGCTGGAGGAGTTTTATTCAAAGCGAACTGTCAAGGGGTTCCCATAACACCCAACCGCGGAAGGAACGCAAAATCAAGGAACATAACACCGGTATGACGGAAACTAGGGCGGAAAGAGTGGAACAAAACACCAGGCATAAGGCCGAGCCTTCCACCCTTTACCAAGTATATAGATGCATTAAAGTAAATAAGATATAATAATGATATCCCAACAATATCCATGTTCCAACAAAGAACAAACTTCATCTTCACCTGCAACTAACAATGCTATAAGAGGGGCTGAGCAAAGCGGTAACATAGCCAAACAACGGTTTGCTAGGAAAGGTGGGTTAGAGGCTTGACATGGCAATATGGGAGGCAGGATATAGCAAGTGATAGGTAGCGTGGCATAGCAATAGAGTAAACAACTAGCAAGCAAAGATAGAAGTGATTTCGAGGGTATGGTCATCT
This sequence comes from Triticum urartu, assembly GCF_003073215.2. Taxonomy (NCBI): domain Eukaryota; kingdom Viridiplantae; phylum Streptophyta; class Magnoliopsida; order Poales; family Poaceae; genus Triticum; species Triticum urartu. The sequence goes on from NC_053022.1 coordinate 307,779,300, forward strand.
TGCCTGCAAAGTTCTCAGAGTTGTCGAAAGCTTGATCCTCTAGAGTCGACCTGCAGGCATGCAAGCTTGAGTATTCTATAGTCTCCCGGCTCTACCCAAAGCAAGAACACAGCAAAGGAAAAACAGTCACCCGCTCCAATCCACAAACAAGAGGAAGCAAAATATAACATGATATGCGAGATGTGATATGCAATGCATATGCGTGCTCCGAAAGGGAAAGAAAGACCAAGTGTGCCTCTGGAAAGATGAGATTATTTTGGGTGAAATCAATATAAAGATCATCAGAAACGGATGCACGGTTTCCAAATGGCAAGCGAAACAACAATGGCACAATCCTGCGATTAACAGCATGATCCCATCTAGAATGCAACAAGAAACTAAGCTACTGCACTCCAACATAACAACAAAACATATGACAGTTATGTACAAGAGATGCTTGACAAAACATGAACACTGAGCTACGGCTAAATCACACAAGAGCAGGTTCAAACAAGCATGGCAAAAGTGCAAAAGATATCAACATCACAGACTTAGCGAAAATACTAACATGTCAAAAACAACATCAGGAAGCAATGT